>NC_081554.1:21272233-21311341 GCF_963082655.1 Stomoxys calcitrans | reverse complement strand
ATTTCTTAAGCCTCTAGAGAGCGCAATTATTATTAGATTTCCAACATATATACGATTCTGCTCAGCCTAACTTAGCACACTTTTACTTGTTATTGAGCAAGTTTGCTTAAAAAAGTCTCTCTGGTCCACCCTGTATACCATTGCAATAATATTACAACCAAAACAAATGCTAAAGTAATGGAATAAGTAGATCAGAACAGGAAACCCCAAGAAAACTTGCAATTGTATAAGTGTTTAACAATGTATCACCTCCAATGAAGGTTACACAAACACACACACATGTGTGAAGCGTACGTTTATTAAACCCAAGTTAAAACGTATGTACACTGTCACAGCCACACTAAAACTATATGCTATCTTCATGCATGCAATGTACTCCCGTGCCGCACTCGTACTTGTTGTACAACATGAAGTTGAGAGAATCTTGTGTAATTTATAACAACTTATCGATGTCATCAATCACTTGGGTAAGACAAACATGTACGATTTTATAGAGAGTTTCAGTGCTTTGTCTACTGTCTTTAGTTGCGAAAGGAAAATGGAAACAAAATAAAAAAAAATCAAAGAGGTATGCAGAGAGAGGTATGGAAAAGTGGTTCGGGCACAGTGGTTGGTTAAGAAAAGTCTTAGATTTTTTGCCAAACTTGTTCACAATATCTACTAGTTCAGATTTTCATCCAGCTGGTCTCACATACGACTTGGGTAGTTTCGCTGGGGATTTTTACCCAAAAACAATAAAAAAGGCGTTAAGTTCTGCCGGGCCGAACTTTGGATACCCACCACCTCGGGTATATATGTAAACCACCTTTCATCAAAATCCGGGGAAAATTGCTTACCTTATGTCCCATAGCAGTTATAACGAAATTTGTTCCGATTTGGACCAAATACTAATAAATACGAGTCATTGTTCAATTGTGTATAACAAAATATTGGTCTTTTATGTAGACATAGCTAAAAACAAACCGATCTGAACCCTATACAACATGGATGTCGAAAAGCCTAACATAAGTTGCTATGTCGAGTTTCAGTGAATATAATAAATGTGGATTTTATGGGCCCAAAACCTTAAATCGAGAGATCGGTCTATATGGCAGCTATATCCAAATCTGATCCGATCTGGGCCAAATTGAAGACGAATGTCAAAAGGCCTAAGACAACTCACTGTCCCAAATTTCGGCGACATAGGGCAATAAATGCACCTTTTATGGGTCCAAAACCTTAAATCGAGGGATCGGTCTATATGGCAGCTATATCCAATTCCGGATCGATCTGAGCCAAATTGATGAAGGATATCGAAGGGCCTAAGACAACTCACTGTCTTAAATTTCAGCAAAATCGAATAATAAATGTGGCTTTTATGGGCCTAAGACCCTAAATCGGAGGATCGGTCTATATGGCAGCTATATCTAAATCCAGAAGTATGTCAAGGGGCTTAACATAACTCACTGTCCCAAATTTCGGCGACATCGGAAAATAAATGCACCTTTTGTCTATATGGCAGCTATATCCAATTCTGGATCGATCTGAGCCAAATTGATGAAGGATATCGAAGGGCCTAATGTGGCTTTTATGGGGCTAAGACCCTAAATCGGAGGATCGGTCTATATGGCAGCTATAACCAAATCTGGACCGATCCGGGCCAAATTAACTAAGGGTGTCGAAGGGCGCAACACAATTCACTGTCCCAAATTTCAGCAAAATCGGATAATAAATGTGGTTTTTATGGGCCTAAAACCCTAAATCGGAGGATCGGTCTATATGGCAGCTATAACCAAATCTGGACCGATCTGGGCCAAATTAACTAAGGACGTCGAAGGGCCTAAGACAACTCACTGTCCTAAATTTCAGCAAAATCGAATAATAAATGTGGATTTTATTGGCCTAAGACCCTAAATCGGAGGATCGGTCTATATGGCAGCTATATCCAAAACTGCACCGATCAAGGCCAAATTGAAGACGAATGTCGAAAGGCCTAACACAACTCACTGTCCCGAATTTCAGAAAAATCGGATAATAAATGTGGCTTTTATAAGCCCAAGACCCTAAATCGGAGGATCGGTCTATATGGCAGCTATATCCAAATCTGAAACGATCTAAGCCAAATTAACGAAGAATATCGAAGGGCCTAACACAACTCACTGTCCCAAATTTCAGCAAAATCGGATAATTAATGTGGTTTTTATGGGCCTAAGACCCTAAATCGGAGGATCGGTCTATATGGCATCTATAGCCAAAACTGCACCGATCTGGGCCAAATTGACGAAGGATGTTGAAGGGCTCAACACAACTCACTGTCGCAAATTTCGGCGACATCGGACAATAAATGCGCCTTTTATTGCCCCAAAACCTAAAACCGAGAGATGGGTCTATATGGCAGCTATATCCAAATCTAAACCGATCTGTGCCATATTGCAGAAGTATGTCAATGGGCTTAAGCTAACTCACTATCGCAAATTTCAGCGACATCGGACAATAAATGCGCCTTTTATGGCCCCAAAACCTAAAACCGAGAGATCGGTCTATATGACAGCTATATTCAAATCTAAACCGATCTGTGCCATATTGCAGAAGTATGTCAAGAGGCCTAATCTAACCCACTGTCCCAAGTTTCAGCAAAATCGATATATAAATGTGGATTTTATGGGCCTAAAACCCTAAATCGGAGGATCGGTCTATATGGCAGCTATAACCAAATCTGGACCGATCCGGGCAAAATTAACTAAGGACGTCGAAGGGCCCAAGACAACTCACTGTCCTAAATTTCAGCAAAATCGAATAATAAATGTGGCTTTTATTGGCCTAAGACCCTAAATCGGAGGATCGGTCTATATGGCAGCTATATCCAAAAGTGCACCGATTAAGGCCAGAATGAAGACGAATGTCAAAATACCTAAGACAACTCACTGTCCCGAATTTCAGAAAAATCGGATAATAAATGTGGCTTTTATAAGCCGAAGACCCTAAATCGGTCGATCGGTCTATATGGGGGCTATATTAAGATTTAGTCCGATATAGCCTATCTTCGAATTTAACCTGCTTATGGATAAAACAAGAATCTGTGCAAAGTTTCAGCTCAATATCTCTATTTTTAAAGACTACAGTCGTGATTTCGTGAATTGAGTCGTGATTTCAACAGACAGACGGTCGGACATGTCTAGATCGTCTTAGATTTTTACGCTGGTCAAGATTGTATATATTTTATAGGGTCGGAAATGGATATTTCGATGTGTTGCAAACGGAATGACAAAATATTTTGCTAGCCAAAAAACCCAAACAATCTAAGACCTGTTGGACTGTGGGAAAACCTCTTCCGCCCTTCCAGGTACACTTCTATTAATGTTCTTATATCAGGTAACTATACTGTATGTGTCTCAGATTACCAGAAAAGTTTTCCTAATAACATTTTTTCTTTAACAACACTGTGCCTTTGACCAATTTGACCGAGAAACAGCAAAGGACGAAGGATTCATGACACAAAATACTGCCAATGTTTAAGTTTATTTCTTTGAGATAAATATAATTTCATTTTAGAAAAATATTACATCCTTTGAACTAACACTGTGTGTGTGTATGAGGGCAAATATGGGTGTCTCTCCTCACTTCCTTTAAAAGGAGCATTTTTCTCACTTCTCATATGCTCATAGATAGCAGCACTGCAGCCTTACTACTACCACCAAAACACTCACCCACTAGCCAGGACTCTAGGAGATAGATATGAAAATAAATCACTGAATCCTTTGAATTTGTTACTTACGATTGCCAAGCAGGCGGGCAACATATTTCTTTACTTTATACAACATAATATACTTCTAGGTCATATTCATGTGCATGTGTGAACTTTGTATGTCAATTCCTTTCTTCTTCCCGCTCAACAAAAACAAAAAAAAAAACGAAACACCAGGAAAACTAAGAGGGAAATAGACAAAGAAATCATTGGGATATTTTTTTCGAGTTTTATCATTTGTTAGCATTATATATCCTGCAGCAGTCATACACACATACTCTACAGGCTTACATTGAAGAGGCCAAGAAAAGACAAATGATATGGAGAAACAAATAAGTTTTCCATAAATTACTTAAATTAATGATAATAAATTAATTTTGATAACATCTCCGAGTATGGACAAAATTAATAGATACTTAGGTTTGCACAAAAACTCATTAATTTCAAAATGCCTTGGAAAATTTTGATACAGCATATGGGAAATGTCAATAGGTTTTCATATCGGCAAAAATGATTTGTAGCATTACAGCTTCCACATGTGTTTGCAATAAGACAGAGCAGGAAGGATAATGGAAGTAAACTATCTTTTAAACAATCAAGTAAATATAAATGATAAGGGTCATTTACTATTGTGTGGGTGAAATGACTTGGAGGTATCTTCTACATGGAATATTAACTAAAATGGTCCTTAAAGATAAAGTTTGGAAAAAAACGAGTAAAAAGATGTTAAGTTCGGCCTGGCCGAACTTTGGATACCCACCACCTCGGGTATATATGTAAACCACCTTTCAACAAAATCCGGTGTAAATTGCATACCTTATGTCCCATAACCGTTATATCGAAATATGTTTCGATTTGGACCAAATACTAATCGGTACAAGACATTGTTCAATTGTGTATAACAAAATATTGGTCCTTTTAGAAGCTATAACTAAAAATAAACCGATCTGAATCATATACGACACGGATGTCGAAAAGCCTAACACAACGAACTCTCCCAAATCTCGGCGAAATCAGACAATAAATGCGCCATTTATGGGCTTAAAACGTTAAATCGAGAGATCGGTCTATATGGCAGCTATATCCAAATCTGGACCGATCTGAGCCAAATTGACGAAGGACGTCGAAGGGCCTAACGCTACTCACTGTCTCACATTTCATAAAAATCGGAAAATAAATGCGCCGTTTTTGGGCCCAAAACCTAAAATCGAGAGATTGGTCTATATCACAGCTATATCCAAATCTCGACCGATCTAGGCCAAACTAACAAAGGATGTCGGGGGGCCTAACACAACTCACTGTCCCAAGTTTCAGCAAAATCGGATAATAAATGTGGCTTTTATGGGCCTAAGACCCTAAATCGGCGGATCGGTCTATATGGCAGCTATATGCAAATCTGTACCGATCTGGGCCAAATTAACGAAAGAGGTCGAGGGGCATGAGACAACTCACTGTCCCAAATTTCAGCAAAATCGGATAATAAATGTGGCTTTTATAGGCCTAAGGCCCTAAATCAAAGGATCGGTCTATATGGCAGCTATATCCAAATCTGATCCGATCCTGACCAAACTAACGAAAGAGGTCGAGGGGCATGAGACAACTCACTGTCCCAAGTTTCAGCAAAATCGGATAATAAATGTGGCTTTTATGGGCCTAAGACCCTAAATCGGCGGATCGGTCTATATGGCAGCTATATGCAAATCTGGACCGATCTGGGCCAAATTAACGAATGAGGTCAAAGGGCCTAACACAACCCACCGTCCCAAATTTCAGCAAAATCGGATAAGGAATGTGGCTTTTATGGGCCTAAGACCCTAAATCGGAGGATCGGTCTATGTGGCAGCTATATCCAAATCTAGACCGATTAGGGCCAAACTAACGAAGGATGTTGAGGGGCCTAACACAATTCACTGTCCCAAGAGTCAGCAAAATCGGATAATAAATGTGGCTTTTATGGGCTTAAGGCCCTAAATTGGCGGATCGGTCTATATGGCAGCTATATCCAAATCTAGACCGATCAGGGCCAAACTAACGAGGGATGTTGAGGGGCCTAACACAATTCACTGTCCCAAGTTTCAGCAAAATCGGATAATAAATGTGGCTTTTATGGGCCTAAGGCCCTAAATTGGCGGATCGGTCTATATGGCAGCTATATGCAAATCTGAACCGATCTGAGCCAAATTGACGAAGGACCTATCACAACCCTCTGTCCCTAATTTCAGCAAAATCGGATAATAAATGTAGCTTTTATGGGCCTAAGACCCTAAATCGGCGGATCATTCTATATGGGGGCCATATATTGCCCATCTTCGAACTTAACCTGCTTATGGACAAAAAAAAAAAAAGAATCTGTGCATAGTTTCAGCTCAATATCTCTATTTTTAAAGACTGTAGCGTGATTTCGACAGACAGATGGATAGACGGACATGTCTAGATCGTCTTAGGAATGACAAAAAGAGTATACCCCATCCTTTGGTGGTGGGTATAAAAATCTAAAAATACAAGTTGTAGGTAGAATGAGAAATCCATTATACGAGGGTTGCCGTTTATATTTTGGGATTAGAGGACAAAAACAAATTTCAAAATTTTCGTTGAAAAATGTCTTTAGAAAACTGATTTCCCCAAATTTCTACTTTAGAGTTATGAACTTAAAACTCTCCCACTAATCATTGGAATTCATATGTGCTTCGCACCCTTAATAAATTTGTTAATAAGCACCAATGGTGACTTCTTCTCATTATACCCCACACCACTAATGTGGTACAGGGTTTGATAACTTAGTGCATTTGTTTGTAACACCCATAAGGAAAAGAGATAGACCCATTGGTAAGTATGCCGATCGACTTTCTGATTTGATTTAGCTATGACCCTCTGTCTGTCCATGTTAATTTGTGAACAAACTACAGGTCACAGTTTTCATCCGATCGCCTTCAAATTTGGTACAGCCATGTTTTTCGGGTGAGTGATAAAGCCTATTGAAATTGGTTCAGATTTCGATATATATATGTTCGTCCGATTTGCAGTAATAATGCAATAAAGTGAACATTTGTTAACCGATTGCCTCGAACTTTGGCAGTAAGGATTTTCTTAAAACTCTCGACATTAATGTTTAATTTTATAAAAATGTTAACTGAATGTTAACCGATTCTCTCAAAATTTGGCAGGAAGTATTTTCTTATGTTTTTTAATATTACTGATGAATTTCATAGCAATCGGATAAGATTTATATCTGTCTTATATGTATTTCGCCCGATTTTCACTTCTAGCGTCACTGCAATCGCATTATTGAGCATTATTGGCAAAATTGTGCACAACATTTTCCTCGAAGCATATTTGCTCGCAATTTGATATGGATTATTTAATAACCCATTTGAAAATACACGCCTAGGTATATCAAAATTGGTTCAGAATTAGATTTAGCTCCCACTTTGTATCTCTAGTGTAGGTGTAGGTATAAATTCGGCACCCGGCCCGACTTTTGCCATTCCTTACTGGTTATGAATTCAAATTGGCCAGAAATTCTCTATGAGTATATTATTTGATAACATCTGCTGCGTAACTTCATATATTTGCTGGTAATTCCTGCGGTTGCCAAAACGTGTGCCAACAACAATAATTTGCAGGAACCCTTCTGTGCAACACTAAGACCTCATAATATCTAATCTGAGGAAAATTTACTTGAAAGTGAAAAATTTACTTTTTCTACTACCCCCCTCGCCGGCCATTCGTACAACTCATCGCAATACCTTCAAACATTGGCTCACCCACATGTCATATTCATTCAGTCGTTTCATACATGAGAACACGTAGACCTTTTTCTTGTCATGATTTTCAGCAATTACAGCAACAATTAGATAAGAATTGCAATCGTGTTTCGAATTCTATTGTCGTACCAAAAGCACGACAAGCAAGACAACACAGAGAGTGAGCAAAAAATATGGCATACACATACTTGTACAACGTTCATGGTACAATACTTGTGTATGTGTGTCTTGTGTGTAAGCACATGTTTTTGATTGAGGGACTTAGCAGAGGTGTAAAAGCAGGGATGCCAATCTGCATAAAAGGCCCGATCCTAATTGAAAGAATACTCCACCATTGGATGGCTTATTACAAGTGAGTAGGTGAGGTTTGTTCATTCATTTGGCGAAGCCAACTGATGAGGCGATACCAGTCCCACTGAAATCGGGGCAATAATGGACAATATCTAAATAGATAAAAAATTTCTAAGTAAGAACATGCCGAATATTGGATACCCACCACCATGGATTCCGCTAAGAATGATCCTTTATTAACTCAGTTAGTATTTGAATTATTTTGCTTCAACAAAATTGGGAATTGGTTGCTGCATCTATGGTCTCAAGAAGTCATATCGAGATTTTGATATTTAAGGGGGCCTATATCAGTATATATACCGATTCGGATCCTAGTTGACGGGGATGCTGGATGTTATAGCAAAAGTCTTTATGTCAAATTTCAGCTAAATCGACCGAAAATTTAAGATTTCTAGGGGGATAGAAGTCTTATCCGACGATCGGATTATATGGGGCTTTTATTAGTATAGGAGTATATACCGAATGGGATAATACTTGGCAACGATGATTGAAGCCTTAGTAGAAGTCTTTTTGTCGAATTTCAGTCAAATCGTCATAAAATTATCGCTTCTAAAGGCTCAAGAAGTCAATTAAAGGAATCGGTTTATATGGAGGGTATATCAATTCATAGGCCGATTCAGATCCTTAGAATATTGGAAGTCAATACAAAAGTCCTTGTGTAAGATTTTAGTCTATTTGGATGAAAATAGAAGACAAAACCAGATATCTGTTGACAGGGGACATCGGACAATAAATGCGTTTTTTGTGGACGCAAGACCTTAAAGCGAGGGATAGGTCTGTATGGCAGCTATATCCAAATTAGGACCGATCTGAGCCAAATTGAATAAAGATGTCGAAGGGCTTAACACAACTCACTGTCCCAAATTTTAGCAACATCGGATAACAAATGTGGCTTTTATGGGCCTAAGACCCTAAATCGGCGGATCGGTCTATATGGCAGCTATATCCAATTCTTGACCGATCTGGGCCAAATTAAAGAATGATGTCGAAGGGCCTAATACAACTCATTGTGCCGAATTTCAGCAAAATCGGATAATAAATGTTGTTTTTATGGGCCCAAAACCTCAAAGCGAGAAATCGGTCTATATGGCAGCTATATCCAAATCTGTATCGATTTGGACCAAGTTGCAGAAAAATTTCGAAGAGCTTAGCACAACTCACAAGATCGGTCTATATGGCAGCTATATGCAAATCTTGATCGATCTAGGCCACATTTCAGAGATATGTCGGGGCGCTCAATTTAATGTGCATTTTAATGTCCCAAGACCTTAAATCGATAGATCGGTCTATATCCAAATCTGGACCGGTCGGGTCCAAATTGTAAAGGGATGTCGAAGGGACTAACACAACTCATTGTTCCAAATTTCGGCGACATCGGACAATAAATGCGCCGTTTATGGGGCTAAAACCTTAAATCGAGAGATCGGTCTATATCGCAGCTATATCCAAAACGGAACCAATCTGTGCCACATTGCAGAAGTATGTCGAGGGACTTAACTTAAATCACTGTCCCAAATTTCGACGACATCGGACAATAAATGCGTCTTTTATGGGCCCAAAACCTTTGATCGTGGAACATTTTTATACCCCCCTTGTTGGTTAGGTTAGGTTGAAAAGAGGGTGCGGATATTAAACCGCCCCGTGCCACTATGGTCATATAACTAAGTCAGAAATCGATATGTGAGAAGTTTGCCCCTGTTCCTTAGTGGAATGTTCATGGGCAAAATTTGCATTTGTACGGTGGTCATTCATGGGAGTGGCGATAAAATTCCACCCCGTGCCACTTTCTCATTTATTTCTATGCCATGGGACATACAACTTATCCACCTGTTCCTTTGCACGTGGTTTATCCAGTCTCTAAGGACCGGGTCCACCCGATACTGGTATAAGGATTGGATCAGTGTATGGGTCCGCACATTGTTGAAAGCCCCCATGATGTCAATGCATACCGCCAATGTGTATGTTTGGCATCGAAGATCGGTGGAGACTGCCCTGCATGAGGGGCAGTCTCCACCGATCTTCCCTCCTACTCTTTATCATGATGTCCACAATACGTTCCATGGTTTTGTGAAAAATGACCCAAGGCGTATAGGTCTGTACGCCTTTGGGGTCGCATAACTTGCCTTGCCGGGATTGGGTATATATGGCACTATTGGCTCCTGCCAGGCTTTCGGAGTATATGCAAGTCCCAGGCACGCTTTGAAAATATAGGCTAGGTGGGGCGCCACATAGTTTGCCTGTCTGTAGTAGCGCCCGAATTCCATCAGGTCCACAAGTAAAAGCATGCTATGTTCGGCCGGGCCGAATCTTATAAACCCTCCACAACGGATCGCATTTGTCACGTTCTTTGGCCTCTGTCTTTTTGTAGGCAAACAAAGTATAATGGATAAGAATTGCTTAGCTATTTGAGCCACACCAAGTTATGAACCGCTTAGGGCCATACTTGGATTGGCTGTTGAAAACCAAAGTGCAATTCATTGTGCAAAATTTCAGACAAATCGAATAAAAAATGTGCCCTATAGCGACTCAAGAAGTATAATCGGGCGATCTGTTTATGTGGGAGCCATATCAGGTTTTGGACCGATTTGGACCATACTGCGTACAGTTATTGAAAGTCAAAACAAACCACTTGGTGCAAAATGTCAGCCAAATCAGTTAATAATTGCGCCCTCTAGTAGCTCAAGAAGTGATGATACGTGATTTGGACCATATTTGGCACATTTGTTGACGGTCAAACTAAAACACTTCATGCAAAATATACGTCAAATAATAATAATTGCGCCCTCTAGCGACTTAAGAAGTGAAGATCCGAGTTAGGTTTGTATGGAACACATAACACAGTTGTTAATGGTCACACCAAAACATTTGATGCAAAGGCATGGTCAAAATCGGTTCATAACCTGATATAGCGCCTATATAAACCTATTTCGGATCTTGATTTCTTGAGCCGCTAGAGGGCGCGATTATTATCCGATTAAGCTGAAATTTTGCTCAAGTGTTCAACAACTGTGTCATGTATGGTCAAAATTGGTTCATAACCTGAGACGCCTCTGGCGTCCCAAGAAATCAAGATCCGAAATAGGTTTATATGGAAGCTATATCAGGTTATGAACCAATTTTGACCATACATGACACAGTTGTTGAACACTTAGAGCAAAATTTCAGCTTAATCGGATATTAATTGCGCCCTCTAGCGGCTTAAGAAATCAAGATCCGAAATAGGTTTATATGGAACCTATATCAGGTAATGAACCAATTTTTACCATACTGGGCACCGTTATTGGAAGTCAAAATAAAACACATGGTGCACCATGTGTCAGCCAATTCGGAGAAGGATTGCGGACTCTAGAGGCTCAAGAAGTCAAGATCCAGGATCGGTTTATACGGCCGCTTAATAAAAACTTGGACCGATATAATCCATTTACAATCCCAAAAGACTCGCAAGGAAGTAATCTTGCAAAATTTCAAGTTCATAGCTTTATCCTTGGAAAGTTTGTGTGCTTTCGACATACGGACAGATGGGCGGACAGGGCTAAATCGACTAAGAATGTCAAGACGATGAAGGATATGTATACGGTGTTGGGTCGCAAATCAATATTTCGATGTGTTACCAACGAAATAATGTAGTTAGTATATCCCCCTATTCTATGGTGGAGGGTATACAAATCAAATTGAAAACCAAATTTCCATAAAATTTCCCATTTGAAATGAATTTTAACTTTTATCCAAAATCCTTACAATTCAAAATTTTGACAGAAATTTTCTAAGGCATACAATTTTGTTAGAATTTTCCATCAATACCCTTTAAGGCCCTTAGCTTTAAGGCCTCTCCACATATTCTCCTGAGTATTGTTAACTTTGTTTTGGGGTTTTTTTTCTGTTGGTTGCCTCCTTAAATGTCCACTTATTCCCTCATACGTTTTTGATTGCTGCTGCTGCTGCTGCCGCTGCAAAAGGAAAGTTTTGCCGGAAGTAAAAAAGCATTACAGCTGTTAAGCTTTAGATTATTGTGTTCTCTGACGGGCTGTTGACTCTTCTGCTTCAATTTGTGATTGTCTTCAAACATGAATGCGTGCAAACGTCATTATGTCTATGAAAATGTCTGTGATATGTGTGTGTCTGGTTGTTCGCTCATATTGGGTTATTCTTCCTTCTGTTATCTGGTACTAATGATGATAACTGATGGTGTTTCTTTGGGGATGTGTCGGGTTTTATTTTTAATTTTCCCAACCACATATCAGTTGTCCTGTAAAACCCACAGTATAGCTCCCCCCCCCCCATAGATATGACCACAAAGTCTATTGACATTCATTCACACTTACAAAGTTTTTGAGTAGCATAGTTAGTAAAGGACGGAATTGAAAAGAAGCAAAATCTTTATGAAGATTTTTAGAAAGTTATAAGAAATTCATGCAATTAGGTTCTAGTTGTGGAAGTGGTATTTGGACGTCTACTACAAATCGTAAATATTGGAAATTTGATGGTGGAATGCATTGTATGTGGTATTAGAAGAGGCCACCGTAATGCACAGGATAGCATTTTCCCCTATGAAGCTGAACGCCTGAGTTCAAATACAGGCGAGAAGATGAGAAAAAATTTTCAGCGGTGGTTATCCCATCAGCTATATCGAAATATATTCCGATTTAGACCAAATTCGACACGGAAATTGAGTGATCTAATAAGTAAAAGTCAATGTTCAGTTTTGTACAACAAAATATTGGTCTCTTTGGTAGCCCTATCCAAATGTCGACCGATCCGAACCATTACAACATGGATGTCGAAAACCCTAACATAAGTCATAGTGACAAATTTTATCGAAATCGCATTATAAATGTGCCTTTTATGGGGCCAAGACTTTAAATAGAGAGATAGGCCTATATGGCAGCTATATCCAAATCTGAACAGATCTGGACCAAATTGAAGTCGGGTTTCGGAGGGCCTAATGCAACCCACTGTTCCAAATTTCAGCGGAATCGGACAATAAATAAGCCTTTTATGGACCCAATGCCTTGAATCGAGAGATCGGTCTATATGGCAGCTATATCGAAATCTGAAACGATCTGAGCCAAATTGCAAAAAGATGTCGAAGAGCCTAACACAATTTACGGTCCCAAATTTTTGCGAAATCGGATAATAAATGCGCCATTTAAGGACCCAAAACCTCTAATTGAGAGATCGGTCTTTATGGCAGCTATATCCAAATCTGAAACGATCTAAGCCAAATTGCAAAAAGATGTCGAAGAGCCTAACACAATTCACTGTCCCAAATTTCTGCGAAATCGGATAATAAATGCGCCTTTTATGATGCCAAAACTTCTTTTAATCGAGAGATCGGTCTATATGGCAGCTATATCCAGATCTCAACCGATCAAGGCTAAATTGACGAAGAACGTCCAAAAGCCTTACGTAACTCACGTATGGCCCCAAAACCTAAAACCGAGAGATCGGACTATATGGCAGCTATATCCAAATCTGAACCGATCTGGGCCGAATTAACGAAGGATGTCGAAGGTCCTAACACAAACTCAATGTCCCAAATCTGAGGATCGGTCTATATGGCAGCTATATCCAAATCTGTACCGATCTGGGCCAAACTAACGACGGATGTTGAGGGGTCTAACTCGACTCACTGTCCCAAATTGCAGCAAAATCGGATAATAAATGTGGCTTTTATGGGCCTAAGACCCTAAATCTGAGGATCGGTCTATATGGCAGCTATATCCAAATCTGTACCGATCTGAGCCAAACTAACGACGGATGTTGAGGGGTCTAACTCGACTCACTGTCCCAAATTTTAGCAAAATCGGATAATAAATGTGGCTTTTATGGGCCTAAGACCCTAAATCTGAGGATCGGTCTATATGGCAGCTATATCCAAATCTGTACCGATCTGGGACAAACTTAGGAAGGATGTTGAGGGGTCTAACTCAACTCACTGTCCCAAATTTCAGCAAAATCGGATAAAAAATGTGGCTTTTATGGGCCTAAGACCCTAAATCGGAGGACCGCTCTATATGACAGCTATATCCAAATCTGAACCGATCTGGGCCAAATTAACGAAGGATATCGAAGGGCCTGACGCAACTCACTGTCCCAAATTTCAGCAAAATCGGATAATAAATGTGGCTTTTATGGGCCTAAGAACCTAAATCGGGGGATCGGTCTATATGGGGGCTACATCAAGATATAGTCCGATATAGCCCATCTTCGAACTTAACCTGCTTATGAACAAAAAAAGAATCTGATCGGTATATATAGCCGCCATATATACCGATGCTCCGATTTAGGGTCATAGGCCTAAAATGCCACATTCATAATCCGATTTTGATGAAATTTGGGACAGTGAGTTGTGTTAGGCCCTTTGACATTCTTCGTCAATTTGGCCCAGATCGATCCAGATTTGGATATAGCTGCCATATAGACCGATCCTCAGATTTAGGGTCTTAGGCCCATTAAAGCCGCATTTATTAACCAATTTTGCTGAAGTTTGGGACAGTGAGTTGCCTTAGGCCCTTCGACATCTTTCTTCAATTTGGCCCTGATCGGTTCAGATTTGGATATAGCTGCCATATAGACCGATCTCTCTATTTAAGGTTTTGGGCCCATAAAAAGCGCACTTATTTTCCGATGTCGCCGAAATTTGGGACAGTGAGTTGTGTTTGGTCCTTCGATGTTTGTCTTCAATTTGGCTCAGATCGGTCCAGATTTGGATATAGCTGCCATATAGACCGATCTCTCGGTTGATCAATGACTTGTACTTATAAGAATTTGGTCTAAATCGGATGAGATGTCTATATAGCTGCTATGGAGCATAAGGTATGCATTTTTCACTGGATTTTGACGAAAGGTGGTTCACATATATAGATGGACGGACGGAAAGACTAGATCGTCTTAGATTCTTACGCTGATCAATAATATATTTAAACTTTATAGGGTCGGAAATGTATATTTCGATGTGTTGCAAAGGGTATGACAAAATGAATATACCCCCATCCTTCGGTGGTGTGCATAAAAATTTTGTATGCATTTATTCAATATTTTAAAATTTTTAAAATTTTGCCCATATCATTAGACTTATTTCTCTGGGCTCAGAAGGAGTTGCACTTTGGGCTCTCATTTCTTTGAGAACTTGTCTGATTTAGCAGATGCGAACATTCCCAAGTTGTTGGGCTTTTTGAAGCGATCTGGATGGTTCAACTTTAGGAACTAGAAGGCAACTTCCTTCTCCTGTTCCTGTGGTATCACAATGGACCAAAACGTCTAATGCTAATGGTAGACTGCTACTTAAACCTAACCTTACCAATCTTATGTATGTATTTCCCGATTTTCACTTATAGGGCCTTTGCAACCACATTTATAAACTTATCTTCTTAAAATTGCACAGCGTTTTTCTTCTATAACTCCCACAAAATGTTCGGATTTTGGTCGAAATTCTTCAATTGCAATTTTTATCAAATTTTAGTTTCGAAGATTTGTCATACATACCAAATGTAGAGGAAGGTGTTCAAAGGTCCGACTTTAGCCCCTCCTTACTTGTTGTTACAAAAGGAATGACAACATATATATCCTGCATATAATTTAGGTAAAGGAAAACCAGGTTTTATTCAAAGTTAACATCAACTGTTAGCTGTTCACTATGTTCACTATTTCTATCATATATGTTGTTAACTCTCCAATGTTTAAAATAGTATCAAATTTTTGTAAATGGCATTTCATACATACTTGCTAAAAAAAATTCTTGATAGCTTTTATAAGTGGTGCTAAATTTGAGTGTACTAAAAATACTCTTGTTTTTAACAGTCTAAAAAGCTTTGAAAGCCTCAAGCTTTGGTACACGGAAGCTCAATTGTAACAAATATTAGAACAAGAATTAGTCACATATCGTATTGTGGCAGTATTGTAACATTTTGTGACATATTATTCTGCAATATAAGAAAGATAAAAATATAGTAAAATGTTCATTGTTCAATTCTCATAGTATATGAGTATAACAGGTAATAGTAGGCACATATAATAGTATAACAACTATTATATCTCTATACTAGTTTATTGTTATACATTTACATTGCTTAACTCATGTTGCATTATAATATTATAACAATAATGCTTTTTATGAAGATTTAGTGTTAGTACATCATAACAATATGTTCGAAAAAGCTCTAACAGATGGGCGAAATGTCAAATTCTCAGTCGTTTATATGTGAATACCCAAGAAACCAGGGCAACATGTAATGGAGGACTTTTGATTTATTTTTTTAACATTTTTATTTTCAAAGCCTATACATATCCTTTGTCTATGTAAGGGCAAAATTGTTATAAATTTTTACATTCTGTTTGAAACAAGTCAAAGTTTCGTCTAACACCTATTAATTAAAAGCGCCATCTGTTAGCAATATTTTTGATTTCTCTGGAAGTTAGTTATGACAGATATTAACAGTAATATACTGTTATATACAGCAATATACTGTTATACTAGAACTATTATACCAATGTAGCCGTCGAATATATATATTTTGCTATAAAAGTTATGGAAGTTTAATATTTATAACTTAAAACTATCTGATTGTTAGAAAACTTTCATATTTTCTGTTTAATGGAAATAATTGTTATAATAAATTTATTATAAAGGGTGATTTTTTAGTTATTATCTTCAGTTTGGACTATAATTGAACCATAAATTGTCTTATAAAGGAACAACGCTTGTAAATTATTGAATTTTATTATCAAAATGCGTTCTCTTTTAAGGAAGTTAATCGCTCGCTTCTTCCATTTTATGGTCAGCTTAATCGACCCACTGAAGTGGCTAATCGGGCTATCTTATATATAACAAGTAAAAGCGTGCTAAGTTCGGCCGGGCCGAATCTTATATACCCTCCACCATGGATCGCATTTGTCGAGTTCTTTTCCCGGCATCTCTTCTTAGGCAAAAAAGGATATAAAAAAGAGTTGCTCTGCTATTAAAACGATATCAAGATATGGTCCGGTACGGACCACAATTAAATTATATGTTGGAGACCTGTGTAAAATTTCAGCCAATTCGTATAAGAATTGCGCCCATTGGGGCTCACGAAGTAAAATAGAGAGAACGATTTATGGGATCTGTATCGGGCTATAGACCGATTTAGACCATAATAAACACGTTTGTTGATGGTCGTGAGAGGATCCGTCGTACAAAATTTCAGGCATATCGGATAATAATTGCGACCTCTAGGGGTCAAGAAGTCAAGATCCCAGATCGGTTTATATGACAGCTATATCAGGTTATGAACCGATTTGAACCTTATTTGACACAGTTGTTGGATATCATAACGAAATACTTCGTGCAAAAATTCATTCAAATCGGATAAGAATTGTGCCCTCTAGAGGCTCAAGAAGTCAAGACCCAAGATCGGTTTATATGACAGCTATATCAGAGTATGGACCGATTTCAACCATACTTGGCACAGTTGTTGGATATCATAACGGAATACTTCGTGCAAAAATTCATTCCATTCGGATAAGAATTGCGCCCTCTAGAGGATCAATAAGTCAAGACCCAAGATCGGTTTATATGGCAGCTATATCAGGTTATGAACCGACTTGTATTTTATTTGACATAGTGGTTGAAAGTAAAAATAAAATACGTCATGCAAAATTTCAGCCAAATCGGATAGGAATTGCGACCTCTAGAGGCTCAAGAAGTCAAGACCCAAGATCGGTTTATATGGCAGCTATTTGAACCATACTTGGCAGAGTTGATGGTTATCATAACGAAACACGTCGTGAAAAATCTCATTTCAATCGGATAAGAATTGCGCACTCTAGAGGCTCTAGAAGTCAAGACCCAAGACCGGTTTATATGGCAGCTATATCAGGTTATGGACCGAATTGAACCATACTTGGCACAGTTGTTGGATATAATAACAAAGCACGTCGTGCAAAATTTCATTCTGATCGGATAAGAATTGCGCACGCTAGAGACTCAAGAAGTCAAAACCCAAGATCGGTTTATATGGCAGCTATATCAAAACATGGACCGATATGGCCCATTTACAATACCAACCGACTTACACTAATAAGAAGTATTTGTGCAAAATTTCAAGCGGCTAACTTTACTCCTTCGGAAGTTAGCGTGCTTTCGACAGACAGACGGACGGACGGACGGACGGACAGACGGACGGACGGACGGACGGACAGACGGACGGACGGACGGACAGACGGACGGACGGACAGACGGACGGACGGACAGACGGACGGACATGGCTAGATCGACATAAAATGTCACGACGATCAAGAATATATATACTTTATGGGGTCTCAGACGAATATTTCGAGTAGTTACAAACAGAATGACGAAATTAGTATACCCCCCATCTTATGGTGGAGGGTATAAAAATCAATTGTTTGTTTGTTTGTGTGTTCCTTATAGACTCAGAAACAGCTGAACCGATTTTCTTGAAATTTTCACAGATGGTGCACAATGACCCCGTGGTGAAAATAGGGTACTACATTTTTGATATTTAAAGGGGGGCGGCCCCTCCCCCTTACCCTAATTTTCAGAAACGCCAGACCTCGGAGATGGGCGGTGCGATTTAAGCGTAATTTTGTGTGCTCTCATATAGTACCCTAAAAATAAAATTTGGTATTCAAATTTCGGATGGGGTACCTAGGGGGGCTGCCCCACCCTAATACCTACCAAACATATATTTAGACCAATCACGGCAATATGGGACTCAAATGAAAGGTATTTAGGATAAGAAAACGTATCTGATATCCAATTGTCGGACCAAGTGCTAGGGGGACCACCCAAAGCCCCAAAACACCCCTAAATCGGACATATTTACCGACCATGGCAATATGGGACTCAAATGAAAGGTATTTGCGAGTAGAATATGAATCTCATATCCAAATATGGGACCTGGGGGTTTCTGGGGGTCCATCCTTTCCCAAAATACCCCCCAAACAGGACTTATTTACTGACCATGGGAATATGGGGCTTAAATAAAAGGTATTTGAGTGCAGAATATGAATTTGATATCCAAATATGGGACCAAGTGTTTGGGGGCCGTCTCTCACCAAAAGCATCCCCCAAAGGGGACAAATTTACGACCATAGCAATATGGGGCTCAAATGAAAGGTCTTTGGGAGTAAAGCACGAATTTGATATCAATATTCGGGAAATGTGTCTACGGGGCCACGCCGCCCCCACAACACCACCCAAATAGTAAGTATTTTCTGACTTTTCTGGAACACGAATCCAATATATATTCTCAAGGCCAACTCACTGAGTGGCGACACATACCTCAAAACACCCCCAAGCCAGTCATTTTTGCCGACTATGTATGGGGCTCAAATTAAAGGTATATGAGAGTAGACCCCGTATCTGATATCAATATTAAGGGCCAACTGTCTAGCGGACGTCCCACCACCATAACAACCCCCAAATAGGACGTTATTGATCACCAAGACAATGTGGGTCTTAAAGAGAGTGGAACTAAATATTAATAGCTTTTATGGCCAATACCTTAAACCGGACATATTTGCTGACTTTTGCAATAAGGAGTTTAAATGAGATTAGAAAACGAATTTGATATCCAATTTTGAGGGCAATGGCAATATGGGATTCAAATAAATGATATATAGATATATGAGAATAGAGCACGTTGCTGATAAATTTTCAGGGCTTAGAATTTGGGGGACCACCCTAATCCCTAAAACACCCCTAAATCGGGCATATTTACCGACCATGACAATGTGGGGCTTAAATGAAAGGTATTTGGGGGCAGAACAAGAATTGATACCAATTTTCGGGACCAATTTTCTGCGGGGTCTACCCCTTTCCCAAAATACCCCATAAACAGCAATTTTTTAGTGACCATCGCAATATGGGGCTCAAATAAAGGTATTTGGAAGTAGAATACGAATTTGTTATCAAAATTTGGGGCCATGTATTGAGGGCATCACCCCTTCCCCAAAACACCTCCAAATGGAAAAAAATTTTTCGACCATGCCAATATGTGGCTGAAATGAAAGGTATTAGAGATTAGAAAACGAATTTGATAACCTATTTTGGGGTCATGTGTTTGGGGGACGCCTCATCGTGTAAAGTCCCCTAAACCAATTGCAATATGGAGTTTAAGTATATGATAATTGAAAGAAGAGCACGATGCCAATATTTTTGCAGGACCAAGTGTCTGGGGGACCACCTCAACCCCTTAATCAGATATCATGAAATTATCGGGCTAAAATAAAGTTTTTTTAAGAATGGAGTACACCTTACATCCAAACTCTAATTTGTAGACCAATAAAGATCATATGGGATTCAGATAAAGGCACTTATATTGTTGAACTGTTAGTCAAGCCATATACTATTTTCGTAGCATGGTATTTCACTAAAAGCTCTTTAATAGTCAAAAAAGTAAAGAAGGCGCAGCGGAGCGGGCCCGGGTCAGATTTTTTTTTTTTTTTTTATTAATTTTTCAAAAACGTTATAATACTATATATACAATATATTTTAAATGTAAGTATCAATATTTAAAATGTGTTTTGAAAATGTACGGCATGGTTTTTGTAAACCGTCTGCCGGAGAAGTGAGTTTTATTTTTTAGCTAGTAATTAAATTCATTTATAAGAGTTCTTCTATAATTCATTGCCTCTCGTAAGAAATTAAATAGTCTAATCCAACAATTATCTTCACCGCCGTTTAAAACAGATATAATTTCTGTGTCTGATAGAATGCTTTTTTTGAAATTCTTGCTTCTAATTCTACTAAATATTGGACATACCCCTATGAAATGTTGCGTGGTTTCTATTTCTCCTAGGTTACAGATGGAGCACATTCGAGCTTGTTCTTCTCTGTAACTAACACCATTTAGCCCCATCGCACCAGCTCTAGCTCTCATTATATAAGATATTTGTATTTGACTAAATTTGTCATTACAATAAGATGAACCTACTGTGGGGTCAAGTAATTTGTATATTCGGCTTTCACTTTCTTGTGATTTTTGGTTATGGTGGAGGTAGTTGCTGTTTTGAAGTTCGCATGTTAATAGTTGGCAGGCTTCGTACCAATAAATTTTATCTGTGTTGACATTTTGGTGTTCTATTCCGTAACATTGCAATCGGTCTTTAAAATCTTTATACCAGGAGGTATTGTTCTGCATTATTTTCACCGCAAGGATATGTGGAAGTCTATGATTTTCCAAATCGAACAGTACTTTTGCCAAATATTTAAGGTGCAAAGAGTATGTATATATATATCCTGGTTCATACCCAGTCTCCAGAGCGATGATATAGTTTGGGGTATTTTCCGGCAACTTAAGTATACGTTTGATGAAGAATCTATATAGCTTGTCAACTTCGTCAAAATATCCATTTCCCCAAATTTGTGCACCGTAGCTCTGGATAGATCGGCATACCGATAAAAACATTTTCCACTTGGCTTTGAGCGAAATTTTAGGTTTGCCTATAAAATTTGCCCATGTTGAATTTAGGCAAGACTTGGCGGCTTCGTTTTTTTCCATTGCATGCTTATTAAATGACAGTTTTGGCGTAAGCGTGATCCCAAGATACTTGTACTCATTAGTAACTCTCAGATGTTCACCGTTAAATATCCATTTTTCATTTGCAGCTAATCTTCCGCTATTACGAAATATCATTATTTCAGATTTTGCCTGGTTGACCTCCATCCCCCATCTTTTGCAGTAAAATGATAGGTTATCTATCATTCGTTGCAATATCAGTGGATCATCGGCTAGGATCACGATGTCATCCGCATACATTAACAGGCGGATGTCAATTTCGTCTATGCTAAGTCCACCACCCAATGACTCATGGAGATCATTTAAATATATAGAAAATAGCAATGGCGATAGTAAGCAACCTTGTTTTACTCCCGTTTTAGTTATAAAATGATCAGATAACTCCTTGCCGTTCCATACTGCAGTTTTTGTATATGTGTATAGCTTTTCTATAAAATTCACTATTTTTGTCGAAAGGCCCATTTCATATAATTTATAAATTAATTGGTTTCTCGGAACTCTATCAAACGCGGCCTTGAAATCAACAAAAAAGGCGTAGACTTTTCTTGATTCCAATCTTTTTAGGTCTACTATTGATTTTAAATTAAACACATTATCAATCGTTGAATACCCTTTCCTGAAACCAGCCTGGAATTCATTTAGTATACAGTACTCGTTCGTCCATTCAGTTATTCTTGTATTAATCATGCCAATCATAAGCTTACCAATGCAATTCATGAATGTGATTCCTCTATAGTTACTTGGGATATTGGGATCACCTTTTTTGTGTATGGGAAAAATAATACTTGACTTAAAATTACTAAAGTCATCATATCCGTTGAAAATTCTTGTGAATGTTTTGCACAGTTCATTTAAAAATTCATCTGTTGCGTGTATGAAAAACTCATATGGTATCCTGTCATCACCTGGGGCTTTGTTCTCTTGCACCTTTTTCAGTTGGCACTGCAATTCTGGAAGAGTAAAGTCTCTATCCAACATCTCATTCAGAACTTGATTTGGGGCGTAAAGAATCTCTTGTGAGTTGACCTTTGGGTTTAATAAAGTTTCAAAATATGTTTTCAGAGCGCCCGTTGCAATGGCGCAGCCTATACAATTCTCCTTCTGTCTTATTTCCTTTGCCAAAGACCACCATGATTTGCTATCAGATATGAAATCTAGTCTAATCTCTATGCTGCGATAATAATCCAATCGTTTTTTTCCACAAAGTTTCTGGTAGAGGTTTTTTTGTGACACGTAAGCTTCTCTATCTGAAGAGTTCTTCGAAGATCTGAATTTATTAAGAAGTTTCATGGTTTTATCTCTAGCTTTCATACATTCTTTATCAAACCATCGGTCAGATAGTATCTAAATAAATTCCGATCCGACCATATCTTGATCGAATGTCGGGAGGCTGGAAACATCTCACTGTTTCAAATTTCAGCGAAATTGGGTAATAAACAAAGCTTCTATGGGCTTCAGGCCCTTTATCGGTAGATCGTTCAAAATGGCAGCTACATCTAAATATTGTATAATTCGATCTGAATCATATTTGGGTCCGATGTCAGGAGGCTTAACACAATCAATGTCTCAAGGATCAAGAGTGATAACAACAGACGGACGGGCAGACACACGGACATCGTTAAATCGCCTACGAATTTTACGTTAATCGCCTACGAATTTTACGACGTTTCGAAATACTTATACTTTGTAGGGTCGGAAATGAATATTTCGACCCTCAACCATCGGTGGTGGGTATAAAAATTTGCCTGGCGGCAAACCACAGCAACTACTTATTGTATTACGAAAGTTTCTACAACTCATATGCAAATAACATTATTCCATGTAATTAAAGCTCTTGCTTGTTTCACATTGACTTTGTTCTAGTCTTGTACATGTTTATGAAAGCTGTCTTACGTTTTAAAATTTGGTCATGTAAAATCCGGTTCCTTTAAACTGCTTACATAACACCATATATCGTTATTGCATAAACAAAAGCTTATCCACTTTGGTTAAATGTCTACTCCTATTGGTTAGTGTAGCATTGAAATATTAACAAGGCTTTTTAGCTGACAGTTCGTGAAAACGACTTTTGGACCTTAAGCTTCCAAGCTTAAGTTCCACAAAAACAATTTTTATCCATTCAAATAAGGAAGCAGTCTTGATAATATAAGGTCACGATTCAAGTTTCATCGAAAGAAACATGTGTGGATTTAAAGCTTTGTGGAATAGGTAAAGTCTACTAAGCTTTCAAATGTTTTTTTTTTTTTAATACCTAGAAAAACTGAAGAGAGCTAAAAGGAGCTTAGTAATGATTTGCTATAAAATACAAAAAATCTAAGAGAAACATAAGTGTACGTATGGGAATATTTTCATCAGGACATTGTCAAAATAGTTTAGCTTAGAGGCAAAGTATGTTCTCTTGTTTCATATTCAAATTTAAGAGATAAAAGGCTTATGGAGTGACTACATATACGAAAAATAGTTTAATAACGACATAGCAACGAAACTCTTCTGTCAAAATGACTTATTGAACCTTTTTATGCCCACCAAAATAGGATGGGGATTTTATTAATCTAGTCATTCCTTTCACAGCGTCTCGAAATATTAATCTGAGACCTTGTCCCGACAAAATTTGTCACAAAGTTTTTTCTTATGTCTTTTCTGGTCACTTGTGAATTTCATAGCAATCACTTCATAGCAATCACTTAATAGCAATCACTTCAGATATAGCTCTCATATTTTACTTTTACGCCCTTTGCTAACGCATTTAGCAAAGGATTTTGGTCCAAATTCTTTTGCCTGCTAGGGCGATGTCACAATTTTCGCTTGTTTCTCTTTCAAGACGACTTGTTGTTTTATATCGTATTTATTGCGAAAACGCCTCTGTGATATAAATACCATTTAACCCACTCTCGACAACCCTGTCCGCTAGCTGTTTCTTTCCCAATGCATGTGTTTGTGTAATAGCAAATTTTTTGTCTTCACAATTACACTACTCCCATGGTATACACATATGCGCCCTTTGGAAGTTGTATTGATGGCTTCGAACGCTAGGCAACGGTTCTCGCTGTTGCTCCATGTGCCGAGGTTCGAATCCCAGCAGGGCTCTGCCGAATTTTTCATTTTCAAGTTGTTTGTGTGTTTTCATTTGTTTTTTTATACCCATCACTGAAGGATGGGGGTATATTCATTTTTACATTCTGTTAGCAACACATCGAAATATCCATTTCCGACCCTATAAAGTATATATATTCTTGATCAGCGTAAAAATCTAAGACGATCTAGACATGTCCGTCCGTCTGTCCGCCCGTATGTCTGTTGAAATCACGCTAGAGAGATATTGAGCTGAAACTTTGCACAGATTCTTTTTTATACCCACCACCGAAGGATGGGGGTATATTCATTTTGTCATTCCGTTTGCAACACATCGAAATATCCATTTCCGACCCTATAAAGTATATATATTCTTGATCAGCGTAAAAATCTAAGACGATCAAGACATGTCCGTCCGTCTGTCCGTCTGTCTGTTGAAATCACTCTACAGTCTTTAAAAATAGAGATATTGAGCTGAAATTTTGCACAGATTCTTTTTTTGTCCATAAGCAGGTTAAGTTCGAAGATGGACCGATCCGCCGATTTAGGGTCTTAACCCCATAAAAGCCACATTTATTATCCGATTTTGCTGAAATTTTAGACAACGAGTTGTGTTAGGCCCTTCAACATTTTTCGTCAATTTGGCTCCGATCGGTCCAGATTTGGATATAGCTGTCATATAAACCGATCCTCCGATAAAAACCACATTTATTATCCGATTTTGCTGGAATTTAAGACCGTGAGTTGTGTTAGGCCCTTTGACATCCTTCGTCAATTTGGCCCAGATCGGTCGAGATTTGGTTATAGCTGCCATATAGACCGATCCTCAGAATTAGAGTCTTAGGCCCATTAAAGCCGCATTTATTATCCGATTTTGCTGAAATTTGGGACAGTGAGTTGTGTTAGGCCCTTCGACATCTTTCTTCAATTTAGCCCTGATCGGTTCAGATTTGGATATAGCTGCCATATAGACCGATCTCCCGCTTTAAGGTTTTGGGCCCATAAAAAGCGCATTTACTGTTCGATAATCCCGCAATTTGGGACAGGGAGTTGATTCGGGCCCTTTAACATCCTTCTTCAATTTCACTCAGATTGGTGCAGATTTGGATATAGCTGCCATATAGACCGATATCTCAGTTTTAGGTTTTGGGGCCATAAAAAGCACATTTATTGTCCGATGTCGCCGAAATTTGGGGCAGTGAGTTGTGTTATGTCCTTCTATATCCTTCTTCAATTTGGTTTAGATCGGTTCAGATTTGAATATAGCTGCCTTATAGACCGATCCTCCGATTTAGGGTCTAAGGCCCATGAAAACCACATTTATTATCCGATTTTGCTGAAATTTACGACAATGAATTCTCTTAGGCCCTTTGACATCTTTTTTCAATTTGGCCCTGATCGTTCTAGATTTGGATATAGCTGCCATATAGACCGATCCGCCGATTGAGGGTCTTAGGCCCATAATAGTTGCATTTATTGTCCGATGTCGCCGAAATTTGTGACAGTGAGTTGTATTATGCCCTTCAATATCGTCCTTCAATTTGGCTCAGATCGGTTCAGATTTGGATATAGCTGCCATATAGCCCGATCTCTCGTTTTAAAGTTTTGGCCCCATAAAAATCGCATTTTTTATCCGATATCGCCAAAATTTGGGACAGTGATTTGTGTTTGGCTCTTCGACATTTTGCTGGAACTTGGGCCCAGATCGGTCAAGATTTAGATATAGCTGTCATATAGACCGATATCTCGCTTTGAAGTCTTGGCCCCATAAAAGGTGCTTTGATAATCCGATTTACTTATATTTGAATTTTCGTTATCTGCGTGGTATATGGTTCAGATCGGTTTATTTTTAATATCCTCTACCATAGGATGGGGGTATACAAATTTCGTCATTCTGTTTGTAAATAATCGAAATATTCGTCTGAGACCCCATAAAGTGTATATATTCTTGATCGTCGTGATATTTTATGTCGATCTAGCCATGTCCGTTCGTCTGTCCGTCCGTCCGTCCGTCTTTGGAAAGAACGCCAACTTTCGATGGAGTAAAGATAGCCGCTTGAAATTTTGCACAAATACTTCTTATTAGTATAGGCCGGTTGGGATTGTAAATGGGCTATATTGGTCCACTTTTTGACATAGCTGCCATATAAACCGATCGTGGATCTTGACTTCTTGAGCCTCTAGAGGGCGCAATTCTTATCCAATTGAAACGAAATTTGGCACGACGTGTTTTGCTGTGACTTCCGACAGCTGTGCTAAATTAGGTTCAAATCGGTCAATAACCTGATATAGATGCCATATAAACCGATCTTGGGTCTTGACTTCTTGAGTGCCTAGAGGGCGCAATTCTTATCCGATTGGAATGAAATGGCAATGGCTGCCATATACACCTTTGTCCACGAAATTTGGGATATTGAGATGTTTTTGTCACCTTGACAACTTTGTCGAATATGATCTAGAGCTGGCTAAATTTTTATATAGACTGGTCTCCAGGATTAAAGTTTTAGGTTCACAAGCGGCAATTTTTTTATCCCACATCGACGAAATTTAGTTAACTACGATAAAGGATATTCAATATTTGGTCCGTCCATGCTTACCCGTTGGTATTTATTTGATATCAATTAACCTTAACATTAAGTTCCAGGCTCCACATTTATTCACTTCCTGCTAGAAACCATTTAAGCAATACAGAGACCATTTAACCAATACCATTTAATCTCATTGCATTTCAACGCAATCACATCGAAATAATACGACGAAAAGTTCTTCCTCAGCTAAGTTGAGCACAACAGTCATAGTGTCTCTTAATTACATCTAAACTTCGTCTAACAGAATTTGGTTCAATGCACCATTGAAGCACATTGTTGCAGTTACCAGTTCACATTGGCAAAAGCTGACCTTTTGTTGGGACAAGTAAATGAAAATTTAGATAGAATCACTACACTCAGATAAAAAAAAACAAGTTAAGCCATTGAGAATTGATGAATAAATAAAAATTCCTTAAGTTCATCGGCACTTTGCCCAGAAAATAGATATCAAATTCGATCTTTACTCCCAAATAGCGTTAATTTGAGCTCTATATTGATATAGTCGGAAATGAATAAAGTTTAAGGGTGATTTAGGGCGTACTCCCAAAATTGGATATCAAATTCGTTTTCTACTCTCAAATACCTTTCATTTGAGTCCCATATTGCCATAATGGGTCAATTAATCAATTCGACGAATTTTTAGGAGGAAAAGAGCCACCTTGACTTGAACGCAAATTTTTTATGTCATATTTTTAATCTAAACCCAAATATATTTTAATTGAACCCTATATATCCATTTTCGGTTGATATGTCCATTCGGGGGTATTTGGGGTTGAGGCGACCTCCCATTACTTGGACCCAACTTTTTATGCCATATTTGTAATCTACTGCCGGATACTTTTCATTTGTGTCCCATATTGATAGGAACGTCGAATATTTCTATTTAGAGGAGTTTTTGGGTTGGGACGGCCCGCTGGGTACTTGAACCCAAAATTTAATATGATTTTCATTTTCTAGTCTTCCAATACCTTTTATTTGCTACCCATATTGTGCCCATCAGTCCTCTTTTGGTTTTGGGTAGCGTTTTTGGCGTAAGGGGAGGGTAAGCCATGATCCGATATCTACAAATTGTATAGGCTATGTTTCTTTTTTTTTTTTGATTCTACGGAACAAACAAACAAACCGAGTCCCATATAGTCATGATGGGTCATATGCCCATTTGGAGAGTTTTTGGGGGGTGGGGTGTACCCCCACACTTCGATCTGATTTTTATGCCAGATTCGTAATCTACTCACGAATACCTTTCATTTAAGCCCCATATTTATATGTACGACCAATTTGTCTGTTTTCGGACAATTTGCGGTTAGGGCATCTTCCTAGGTACGTGGACCCAATATTTAATACCATATTCGTATTCTACTCTTCAATACCTTTCATTTGATATCCATATTGTCTCTATCGGTCCTCTGGTGATTTTGGGTGGTATTTTTAGGGTAACGGGGAGGGGCCTCCCCCTTCCGATATCAACAAATTATAAAGCATATTTCTTTTTCCTGACCGTATTCGTTATCTACTCCCGAATACCTTTCATTTGAGTCCCATATTGTCATGATCGTCAAATCCATATTGTCTTTATCGGTCCACTTGCGATTATGGGTGGTATTTTTAGGGTAACGGGGAGGGGCCTCCCTCTTCCGATACCAACAAATTATTAAGCATATTTCTTTTTCCTGACCATATTCGTTACCTACTCCCGAATACCTTTCATTTGAGTCCCATATTGTCATGATCGTCAAATAAGCCTATTTTAAGGGGTTTCGGGGCTGGGGCGGCCCCCAGGTACTTGGATCCAACTTTTGTTATGAAATTCGTACTCTACCCTTGAATACCTTTCATTTGAATCCAATATTGTCCCGATCGCTACACTTTTATTTTTGGGTGGTACTTTTGGGGTAAGGGGGAGGGTCCGCCCCCCCTTTCGATATCAAAAAATTATATAGTCTGTTGTCTTCGTTTCCTTTAGCCGTTTTTGAGTCTACAGGAACAAACAAACAAACCGACAAACAAACACAAATTCAATTTTATATATAAGAAGTTGTGGAAAATCAAAAAAAATATTTAAATAAATTCAAACAAATTTTGTATTCGCAGATTTTTCTTAGATTCAAGATTTTTTTTTTCAGTGTAGCTCAAATGTGGCAAAAACTCCCCAACATTAGAATGGATTTCTTTTGCCATAATAACGCGAAAACTAACACTTAAAACTATTTAGAAATCTTGGTTTAAGAGACCTGCCTTACAACTCGTATTTGCCGCAAAACCGCAGCTATCCTAATGACTTGCAATGACTTGGCGAAAATGAACATGAAGAGACAAGCAACAACTAACAACCACCAAATAACAGGCCAATGTACCAAACAAAAACTTTAATTAACTGCAGTCTTAAAGTTGCAACTTTGTGAATGCAGCATAGCAAGTCAACCAACGCCCCCCATCCATTTGGGAGCTAGCTTGCTTCCAGGCCAAAGGGCATATCTGGTGTGCAGCCATCATCACTGATAGACCCAAAATGTTTGCAAACTATTTGGCAAAGTAGTGAAGCTCACTTTGTGTGGGCTTTCATGGCGGATTTGTTTTTTTTTTTTTTTGCGAAATTTTGTAATTTTGGAAAATTCCTTACAGGCCATGTTGACCTCATCCAAGGTAATTAGTAGGTGGCATTGTACAGCCACAAAAGTTGCATAAAAGTCTTCCTTATGTGCACTCATAGTCAGGTTGCCATGCTAGCGAGCTTGCAAGACCTCAACTGTTGCCGAAATTTATTGCAGTGGTCGTAAATATGCCGAAACGATTTTTGGGATTTATTGGCAATTCAGTAATGCAGAGAGTGCGCGTGTGGGTTAATAACCCAGTGTTTCGGTATGGCGTTAGTTGCGTAAAAATTTAAAAAATTCGCAAATTTAAACAAAAAATTTAAGTTTGGCAGAAATTTAACACAAGGACCTTTGTTCTGACTTCCAACATCCCGCTATTATAAAAATCGAACAGATATAGCACTCATATAAACCCATTCCCCGATTTGACTTCTTGAGCCAATGGGGTCCTCATTTTTTATTCAATTTCGCAGAACTCATAAGCGGCTGAACCGATTACCATGAAATTTTCACAGATTGTGTAGGTTGGCCTGGAAAGAAACATAGGCTATACAATTATTTGATATCGGGAGGGGGGCGGACCCTCCCCCTTACCCCAAAAGTACTACCTAAAAATAAAAGAGGACCGATCGGGACAATATGGGATTCAAATGAAAGGTATTCTAGGGTAGAGTACTAACTTCATAATAAAAGTTGGGTCCAAGTACCTGGGGGGCCGCCTCAGCCCCAAAGCCCCTTAAAATAGATTTATTTGACAATCTTGACAATATGGGACTCAAATGAAAGGTGTTCGGGAGTAGTTTACGAATATGGTCATGAAGTAGGAATTGGCTTTATAATTTATTGATAACGGAAGGGGGCGGACCCTCCACCATTACCCCAAAAACACCACACAAAATCAAAAGTGGACCGATAAGGACAATATGGGTATCTAATGAAAAGTATGCGGGAGTAGATAACGAATTTGGCATTCAAATTCATGTCTAAGTATAGAATGTTACCCCACGCCCACGTACATTAGCCACTCACGCGTATATGGGTCTCGGTTTGTTTGTTCCGTATAGACTGAAAAACGGCAGAACCGATTTTCTCGAAATTTTTGCTTATTGTGTAGGTTGGTCTGGAAGGAAACATAGGCTATATAATTTTTCGGTATCGGAAGGGACCCTACCCCTAATGCCAAAAACACAACCCAAAATCAAAAGTGGACCGGTCGGGACAATACAGGTATCAAATCAAGGTATTGGAGAGTAGAATACGAATATGGTATTAAAATGTGAGTCTAAGTATCCATCGGGCCGCCCCAACCCCTAAACTTCCCAAAACAGACATATTAGACGTTAATTTCAATATCAGGCTCAAATGAAAGGTTTTTGCATTCCAATCGGATAATAATTGCGCCCTCTAGAGGGTCAAGAAGTCAAGACCCAAGATTGGTTTATATGGCAGCTATATCAGGTTATAGACCGATTTGAATCATACTTGGCACAGTTGTTGGATATGATTACAAAACACGTTGTGTAAAATTTCATTCCAATCGGATAAGAATTGCGACCTCTAGAGGCTCAAGAAGTCAAGACCCAAGATCGGTTTATATGACAGCTATATCAGGTTATGAACTGATTTGAACTATACTTGGCACAGTTGTTGAATATGATAATAAAACACGTCGTACAAAATTTCATTCAAATCGGAACAGAATTGCGCCCTCTAGATTCTCAAGAAGTCAAGACCCAAGATCGGTTTATATGACAGCTATATCAGGTTATGAACTGATTTGAACTATACTCGGCACAGTTGTTGGATATGATAATAAAACACGTCGTGCAAAATTTCATTCCAATCGGATAAAAATTGCGCACTCTAGAGGCTCAAGAAGTCAAGCCCCAAAATCGGTTTATATGGCAGCTATATCAAAACATGGACCGATATGGCCCATTTACAATACCAACCGACCTACACTAATAAGAAGTATTTGTGCAAAATTTCAAGCGGCTAGCTTTACTCCCTCTGAAGTTAGCGTGCTTTCGGCAGACAGACGGATGGACGTACAGGCGGACGGACGGACGGACATGGCAAGATCGACATAAAATGTCGCGACGATCAAGAATATATATTCTTTTTGGGATCTCAGACGAATATTTCGAGTAGTTACAAACAGAATGACGAAATTAAAAAAAAACAAGTAAGAAGGCGTTAAGTTCGGCCGGGCCGAACTTTGGATACCCACCACCTCGAGTATATATGTGAACCACATTTCGTCAAAATCCAGTGAAAAATGCATACCTTATGCCCCATAGCAGCTCTATAGATATCATCCGATTTAGACCAAATGCTTATAAGTACAAGTCATTGTTCAACCGAGAGATCGGTCTATATGGCAGCTATATCCAAATCTGGACCGATCTGAGCCAAATTGAAGACAAATATCGAAGGGTCCAACACAAGTCATTGTCCCAAATTTCGGCGACATCGGACAATTAATGCGATTTTTATGGGCCCAAAACCTTAAATCGAGAGATCGGTCTATATGGCAGCTATATCCAAATCTGAACCAATCAGGGCCAAATAAAAGAAAGATGTCGAAGGGCCTAAGGCAAATCACTGTCCCATATTTCAGCAAAATCGGATAATAAATGTGGCTTTTATGGGCCTAAGACCATAAATCGGAGGATCGGTCTATATGGCAGCTATATCCAATTTTGGACCGATCTGGGCCAAATTAACGGAGGATGTCGAAGAACTCAACGCAACTCACTGTCCCAAGTTTCAGCAAAATCGGATAATAAATGTGGCTTTTATGGGCCTAAGACCATAAATCGGAGGATCGGTCTATATGGCAGCTATATCCAAATCTAGACCGATCTAGGCCAAATTGACGAAGAATGTTGAAGGGCCTAACACAACTCACCGTGCCAAATTTCATCCAAATCGGATATAAAATGTGGCTTTTATGGGCCTAAGACCCTAAATCTGAGGATCGGTCTATATGGCAGCTATATCCAAATTTGGACCGATCTGAACCAAATTGACGAAGGATATCGAAGGGCTCAGCGCAACTTATTTTCCCAAATTTCAGCAAAATCGGATAATAAATGTGGCTTTTATGGGCCTAAGACCATAAATCGGAGGATCGGTCTATATGGCAACTATATCCAAATTTGGACCGATCTGGACCAAATTGTCGAAGGATGTCGAAGGGCTCAACGCAACTTATTGTCCCAAATTTCAGCAAAATCGGATAATAAATGTGGCTTTTATGGACCTAAGACCCTAAATCGGCGGATCGGTCTATATGGGGGCTATATCCAAATTTGGACCGATCTGGGCCAAATTGACGAAGAATGTTGAAGGGCCTAACACAACTCACCGTGCCAAATTTCATCCAAATCGGATATAAAATGTGGCTTTTATGGGCCTAAGACCCTAAATCTGAGGATCGGTCTATATGGCAGCTATATCCAAGTTTGAACCGATCTGAACCAAATTGACGAAGGATATCGAAGGGCTCAACGCAACTTATTGTCCCAAATTTCAGCAAAATCGGATAATAAATGTGGCTTTTATGGGCCTAAGACCATAAATCGGAGGATCGGTCTATATGGCAACTATATCCAAATTTGGACCGATCTGAACCAAATTGACGAAGGATATCGAAGGGCTCAACGCAACTCATTGTCCCAAATTTCAGCAAAATCGGATAAGAAATGTGGCTTTTATGGACCTAAGACCCTAAATCGGCGGATCGGTCTATATGGGGGCTATATCAAGATATAGTCCGATATAGCCCATCTTCGAACTTAACCTGCTTATGGACAAAAAAAGAATCTGTGCAAAATTTTAGCTCAATATCTCTATTTTTAAAGACTGTAGCGTGATTTCAACAGACAGACGGACAGACGGACGGACATGTATAGATCGTCTTAGATTTTTACGCTGATTAAGAATATATATACTTTATAGGGTCGGAAATGGATATTTCGATGTGTTGCAAACGGAATGACAAAATGAATATACCCCCATCCTTCGGTGGTGGGTATAAAAAAACCAACAGTCCAGAGAATGGTTCAGTCAGCCAATTCAATCCTCTAAAGATTCCCAGAATGACAAGTGGGCTAAGAGCCTGTATTAAATACAGGCTTGGAAAGAGGTTTTTAAACATTATCCTGTGTCTTTTGCTCGCGCAGTGACACAATAGGCGCTCAATTGTCTTTAACTCCTTCGCACATTCTGAAAAAGTCTACTTCTTACAGGAATTTAAACGCAAATTGCCTTAAGGCTCCTTTCTTCTGTATTTCTCTCCCAGGATACATTCCAATCGAAGATTTTGCTATGCTACTTCGCCTCCTTCTACAGCAATAGTGTGATTCCGTTCAAGGACGGAAGTCTGAACTTCGATCTGCCGATTTCGGGTTTTAGCCGAATTTATCAGTAATTAACACAAGGCCGAACCGAATATGGACTTGTTTAGACCATATTTCGATATACCTGTCATAAGCACCGATTTTCTGATTAAGGATCTTAGTACAATAAAACACGCATTTGTTATCCGATTTCTTTGAAATTTGGAGTTATACTAAGCCCACGGATATCCCAGCTAAATATAGTCAATATTTGATCATCTGAGATTTAACTGCCATATAGACCGATCTTCCGATTCAGGTTCTTAGCCCCATAACAAATGCCAGAATGCAATGCCAAATTCGATCATGAACATTATATTGCTGTCCGATTTTATTATTTTATTTTATATTAATCATTTAAATTTAATTTAATTTTTTGTTTTTTTATTTTATTTTGTTTTATTTAAATTATTTTTTTTTTATTTAAGAGTTCATCTTGGTTTTACTAAAGCAGCCATTAAAATGTCAAATGAATGGCTTTCCTATTTTAATTCCTTTGAATTATTAGGAAAATCACATACCATACTCTCACACGAGACTCTCTCACACCCTTGCTAATACGCACAATCATAATGTCCTTTGTAATTCAATCCAATACACAAACATTCTCCAAACCCTTAGCCAACACCTACTTTACCAAAACCAAAGTCATACACATTGGCCCGACAGGTATTCCTAGTAATTAATTTCCATAGACCGTAATGTATGTGCTGTGGTTGAATTGGAACATTGCAATTGTCTGTTTTAACTCACCACTACACAAACACATATTCGGTTATAAAAACCCACTGGCCCACACACATATTCAATCCAATAGGATTTTAGAATATATCACCCAAACATCAGTCACAACAACGTTGAGATTTTGAGGTACCTGCCTAGCAGACCCCATTTGCCATTGAGGAAGTAAACCTTTAATGTTTCCCAGCACGTTTTGTAGAAGATTAATTTTTTGTGGGTCGGATGGCAAGGGCGGCGACCAAAGAAACAAGGACCAAAAGGCGAAATGTGAAACTAAAACAGCAAGCGTCAGAAGGTAAAGCAAACATTTTCAAAGGATAATTGACCCTTACTTTTCAGCGGGTGTCTTTTCACAACCACAGCCATTCAATCCTCACGATACTTCAACGAAATTGCTATGATTTACATTTTAATGTCAGCTTGGGACCATGCCTTTACCCATGGTTGGGTGGATTCATACAAGTGGGTGGGGATGTGTGTGCTAGCTAGAAATTTTGTGTTTGCGGGGGTTGGTACCAGTATATGCTGCTTATATGTTGCTGGCTGTGTATGTCAATGCAGCTGTAGCTATATGCCCTAGTTGTGGCTGGGTACCAAAATTGATGAGACCTTTGTTAGAACGCTAAAACATTCCTCTCGGTTTTCTTGACAGACATGACAGTTGCTTTTTTTGCTGTAATGTTTCAACAAGATGTGATGGAATCTCATCCAGAGTTGCAAAAACTCAATGCAATATATTGTGGGCGGTTTTTTCGGCATTCGTTGATAAGAGATTTACAAAGAATTTGTTAAGCAGTAAATTTTAAATTTCATTGAGATTTAGTGAGAAAACAGTCTAAATTGTCATCAGATTAGGAGATGGGCAAGCATGAAGAGACTATAAATAAGCAGAGATGCATTAGCTCTCTATAGCAAGGATTTTTAAATTTCAAATGACTTTAGTGGGGATAATTGACAGACAGAAAGAAGTATAGACAAGCAATAGACTGCGTGACAGACGGATGAATAAACAAATAGTCAGATAGGTGGATAGACAATGAAATTAATTGACAGACACATGGAAGAAGGCTAGACAAAAGACAATGGCATGAGCGGACAGATATGCAGATAGACTCTGGGATATACGGACGGATAGACAAAAAGCTCATTATATCGACCACCACCTCGGGTATCCAGTAGTAGCTATATATCTAAAAATAAACCGATCTGAACCATATACGACATGGATGTCGAAAAGCCTAACATAAGTCGCTGAGTCAAATTTCAGTAAAATCGGATTATTAATGCAGCGTTTATGGGGCCAAGACTTTAAATCGAGATATCGGTCTACATGTCAGCAATATGCAAATCTTGACCGATTTGCGTAAAGTTGCTGCAAAATGTCGAAGAGCCTAACACAAAGCACTGTCCCGAATTTCGGAGAAATCGAACAATAAATGCGTCTTTTATGGCCCCAAAACCTTAAATCGAGAGATCGGTCTATGTGGAAGCTATATCTAAATCTGGACCGATCTGGGCTAAATTGAAGAAAGATGTCGAGTGGCCTAATTGAAATCACTGCTTCAAATTTCGGCGACATCCGACAATAAGTGCGCCTTTTATGGCCCATATTCCATATAGCTATATTCAAATCTGGACCGATCTGGGCGAAATTGATAAAGGACGTCGAATGGCCTAGCACAACTGACTGTCTAAAATTTCAGCGACATCGGACAATAAATGCGCCTTTTATGGCCCCAAAATCTTAAATCTAGAAATCGGTCTATATGGCAGTTATATTCAAATCTGGACCGATCTGGGCCAAATTTATGAAGGACGTCGAAGGGCCTTGCACAACTGACTGTCTCAAATTTCAGCGACATCGGACAATAAATGCACTTTTTACGGGCCCAAAACCTTAAATCAAGAAATCGGTCTATATGGCAGCTATATTCAAATCTAAACCGATCAGAGCCAAATTGAAGAAATAAGTCGAAGAGCCTAAGAAAACTTACTGTCCCGGATTTCAGCGAAATCAGACAATAAGTGTGGCTTTTGTGGGCCTAAGACCCTAAAACGGATTATCGGTCTATATTACAGCTATATCCAAATTTGACCGATCTGGGCCAAATTAACGAGAGATGTCGAAGGGCCTAACGTAACTCACTGTCCCAAATTGTAGCAAAATCTGTTAATAAAAGTGGCTTTTATGGGCTCAAGGCCCTAAATCGGAGGACCGGTCTATATGGCAGCTTTAACCAAATCTAGACCGATCCGTGCCAAATTGAAGAAGGATGTTGAAGGGCCTAATACAACTCACTGTTCGAAATTTCATCAAAATCGGATAATAAATGTGACTTTTTTTAACTTAAGACCCTAAATCGGCAGATCGGTCTATATGGGGGCTATATCAACATATAGTCCGATACAGCCCATTTTCGAACTCAACCTGCTTATGGACAAAAAAAAAATCGGTGCAAAGTTTCAGCTCAATATCTCTATTTTTAAAGACTGTAGCGTGATTTCAACAGACAGACGGACCAACGGACGGACATATTTAGAACGTCTTAGATTTTTACGCTGATCAAGAATATATACTTTATTGGGTCGAAAATGGATACTTCGATATGTGGCAAACGGAATGACAAAATGAATATACCACCATCCTTCGGTGGTGGGTTTAAAAGGGATGTGGCCTTACACAACTCACTGTCCCAAATTTCGGCGAATCGGGCTCCTTATATGGGCCCAAGACCTTAAATCGAAAAATCGGTCTATATCGCAGCTATATCCAAATCTCGACCGATCTGGCCCATATTCAAAGAGGGTGTTGAAATATTTAACACACATCATTGTCCCAAATTTCAGCGAAATCGCACATCGTTTATGGGCCCAAGACAGCTATATCCAAATCTGCACCGATGTGAGCTCAATTGCAAACGATGTGGAAGAGATTACCAAAACTCACTGTCCAAAATTTAGGCGAAATCGGAGAATAAATGCCCCTTTTATGGGGCCAAGACCTTAAATCGAGAGATGGGTCTATATTGCAGCTATATCCAAATCTGGACCGATCTGTGCACATTGAAGAAGGATGTTGAGTGGTCTTACACAACTTATTATCACAAGTTCAGCGAAATCGGGTAATAAATGTAGCTTTTATGGGCTTAAGACCATAAATCCGCAGACTGGACTATGTGGGGGCTATATCGCGATATTCTCCCATATAGCCCCCCATCTTCAAACTTAACCTGTCTGTGGAAAAAAAAGAATCAGTGTATAGATCCAGCATATTATCTCTATTTTTATAAGCTGTAGCGTGATTTCAACATACAGACGGACGGACTGACAAACGGACAGACGGACACACAGACAGACGGACATACGGACACACGGACAGGCGGACATATCGTATCTAGATCGTCTTATTTAGATTTGTAAGACGATCAAAGATATATTGGGTTGCCCAAAAAGTAATTGATTGATTTTTCATATAGTCGGCGTTGACAAATTTTTTCACAGCTTGTGACTCTGTAATTGCATTCTTTCTTCTGTCAGTTATCAGCTGTTACTTTTAGCTTGCTTTAGAAAAAAAAAGTGTAAAAAAAGTATATTTGATTAAAGTTCATTCTAAGATTTATTAAAAATGCATTTATTTTCTTTTAAAAAATCCGCAATTACTTTTTGGGCAACCCAATATTTACTTTGTAGGGTCGGAAATGTGTTGCAAATGGAATGACAAAATGGGTATAGCCCATCCATGGGTGATGGGTATGAAAATGTTCAGAGTTGATTATCCCCTCCTGATACTGACGACATTTTTGAGGTGCTATGGCTTGTAAGAACTTCTTCCCAAAGAGATGTAGCACATTCGGACTCGGCTATACAAATTAGGTCCCTTGTCATTGAGCTTAAACTTGAATTGGACATCACTCGTTGATAGGTGAGCAGTTTGCCCCTGTTCTTCAATGAAATAATTATGGGCAAAATTTGCCAATTTGCAAGGCATATTGTGTACCTATCTGTCTGATTTCGATTAAATTTAAATTTCTATAAAAAAACCTCTCTTTTCCTTTATGTAAAAGTTGTCTTTTTTTTCATGTCTCCTAAATTCTATACAAGATGAAAGAAAAAACTGTATGTAAATCATTTCCTGCTTGGCTACATGGATAATGAATGGAGTGTCGAGTTTGTTTTTTTTTTCTACTAAATTTCAGGTCTTCATATTTCTTTACAAAAATTTTCTTTTCACATTTTCGTTGGCTGGTTGTGTGTGTGTGAGTGTTTAAAAGCAGGAAATTTATTTGTGGTTGATTGTGTGGAATTTTTGATGATTTCTTCTTTGGCAGATGAAGCAGATGAGGAAGAAAAT
>NC_081554.1:21229733-21267233 GCF_963082655.1 Stomoxys calcitrans | reverse complement strand
AAGTTACAGCTGATAACTGACAGAAGAAAGAATGCAATTACAGAGTCACAAGCTGTGAAAAAATTTGTCAACGCCGACTATATGAAAAATCCGCAATTACTTTTTGGGCAACCCAATATTTTATGCAAAGTTTAGCCAAATCGATCTTAATGCATTTTTATAACCTACACCACCACTTTGATATATGGTTTAATAATTTCATGCATTTTTTTGCAACTCTGAGAGGAAAACGAGCTTCACCCATTGATAAGTATGCCGATCGGCTTTGAATCACTTTCTGATTTGAGATAGCTATGTCCGTTTGTCTACTTTCCATAACTCACTTCTTGATACAAGGACAAAAGCTATTGGTTTAAACAAAATCGGATCAGATTTAGATGTAGCTTCTATATACAATTTTCAACAGATATTATCTTTTAAGGCTGCAAAATTCACTATTTTGGTCCGATCTTTAAAAAATTTTGCGCTCTCTTAAACTTAAGCCCCTAATTCTTGTCATCTCATAAATACTTTTATCATGTTTGCATTACATATACGGTTGGTAGAATTTTTGGCCGGTATGAGGTCTCAAATACTTGGCCCTTACTTTGAATAACATATACCTTTCGCAAATAGTTTTAATTTGAGTCCTAATTTCATAAGGTCTCTAATTTCAAAAAGCACATTAAGTCCTTTTGGGCCATACCAATTGCGGTTTAATGTAACCAAAATTAAAAACTTGATTTTTCACCAACACTTGACCTTTTTCATCATTCAAGAGTGGCTAAGGTAACTAATATTGAATTTAATGCCAAACAAAGGCATGCGGCAAAATCGAACATAAAACAACGTTAACTTGCCAACAAGCATACGAAAGTATGCATATGGAAAAATTGGTGAAAACCTTTGCGCAAAACGTGTTCCTTGTAGTCGCGGTTGGTATGGCTTTGCTGCAATGCTAATAAATAGCAATACAAATTCCAAAAGCTTTGCTTACAATTTTGTGCCGTTTACCATGGGTACACTGGAGCGTATGAGTTGTTGAATGCCCTAGCAGCCAAAAAACAATACTCATACGCATGGAGGTACCAACACACAAAATGGAATTTGAAAAAATTAAATATTTTTTTTTTTTTTTTTCAGCCAACTAAAGTGAAGTGGAGGTAGAAAGAGACTTCTGCATGATATTATGTGTTTCAGGTCCATGGACACTTAAACCTTTCACTTCATTATATTGACAAAAATCATTGTAAAAATGTTTTAAGTAAATTGATAGTGATTTGGTATCCTTTTCTAGGCCCAACCTCATAAAAACTACTTTGTTTGGGCAGTTTATTGAAAACTTCATTTATATGTCTGCCTGATTGACCATCAGTAGGAAACCTTGTTCTTATCTACAAAAGCTTTTTATTGTGATGAACACCTGTCATGCCAAACGACCTAAAGTAATAACTATGTTAATCACACCCTCGTCCATCATTTATATCTAAAAATCTACTTTTCAAAGTTTGCCTTTTAAGTTTTCGATTATGTTCCCTAGTCTTGGTCTTTGGTTTTTTTTTTTTTGTTTTGCGTATTTTCATAACTTATCACACCAATAAATAAATGTCAAAACTATTATTTTATGGTCTAACACCAAATGAGAAAATTATACTAAAATATTCATGGGAAAACAGGCCACAAACAAACAAACCAACAAACAGACCCCAATAATTCATCACAAAAATTTTGACAGTAATACCAGTTTAGATTCTCCCATGATGTAATGCCATGACGAAATTCTGGCCAGTGGGTAGGCAGCTGCAATGCAATGGACCTTAAGCCATTATGTCCCATTAACGGCCAATTTATCATTTGTCTAGAGTTCTCTCATTTGTGCACAACCAATGGGGACATTGGCAATGGGACCCAAAAAACAAACAAACGATTTAGCATTTGAATAGCATTTGTGTGGTCTATGAAACTATTTGACTTTCATAAAAGTCCTAATCGTTTAACCACAGGCGAAAGGGAGCCAAACTGCAAATAAGGTGGCATCTAGTTATAAATGAAGGCAGGGCAGTGGGAAGGCCAAGCTATCAAATGAAGTGAAACAAATAAAGGTTGCGTGGTTTGTAAAGTAATCACATTTTTTTTGGTACACACCACCATGAAGTTGGACATACACTATCTCGTCATTCTGCAAACATCCCCATCGCATTGTAATTTAAATCAGAGCAAAAGTTGGGTAGTGTCAGCTAGTTAATACTTAAGGGATATACCATAAGTATACATTGGGCATTATATCTAAATCCCAACCTATTTTAAAAGAGTTAATCAGATGGCTAAGAAAGCAGTTTTAAGAACATATCGGGAAAGCGACTATGCGGAGGTTTACATATAAACAAAAATCAAGAAAAAAAGGGAATTAAGCTCTGCCGGGGTGAACTTTGGATACACACCAGAGATCTGCAGCGGTGTATCGCATTTGCGGTGCAGCTTGTACAAAAACACCAATGATTGTGCGGTGGTGCTGATGTATAATTCTGCTATGAAGCAAACGACGTGAGAGTTAAAACTACCACCGCAATTATCAATCCTCATGTGTCTATTGAATATGCAGGGATATGATAATAATCATCGGAAATCGCTGTTTTTCAAGGTATTCCCCATTAAGATCTATACACTGTTGCATGTGTTTGAACCAATAGTCGAAGCACTTTTGCCACTCTTCCTGAGGTTTCTCCAAAACATGGATTCTGATTGCATCAACGACCTCGGTTGAATTCACAATACCACCAACCAACACTGGTCCTTGATTGAGCTTCATCGCCAAAAATCGAATTAAGTTCATGGATGCCCCGTTGTTGAGTTAATCCACGTCGAAAGTTGTAAACAAGTAAGAGCGTGCTAAGTTCGGCCGGGTCGAATCTTATATACCCTCCACCATGGTTAGCACTTGTCGAGTTCTATGCGCGGTATCTCTTTTTATGGAAACAAAGATTATTGAATAAGAACTGTTATGATATTAGAGCTATATCTTATTATAGTCCGATTTGGATCATAAATGAATGCTGAACCTTGTGGAAGTCATTGTGTAAAATTTTAGTTTTTAGGGGCTAAAGAAGCAAAATCGGGAGATTTTGCTTCTTTAGCCCCTGAAATATGGGAGCCGTATCAAGCCATTGATCGATTTAGACCATATTGGACACGTTTTTTTGGAGGGTCATGAGAGAAGCCGTTGTACAAAATTTTTGCCAAATCGGATGAGAATTGCGCCCTCTAGAGGCTCAAGAAGTCAAGATCCCAAATCGGTTTATATGGCAGCTATATCAGGTTATATACCGATTTGCGCCATACTTAGCACAGCTATTGGAATTTCAGTCAAATCGAATGAGAATCGCGCACTCTAGAGACTCAAGAAGTCTAGACCAAAGATCAGTTAATATATGGCAGCTATATTAAAACATGGACGGATTTCAACCACACTTAGCGCAATTGTTGGAAGTCATAACAAACCACCTCGTACAAAATTTCAGCCAAATCGGATGAGAATTGCGCACTCTATTGGCTCAAGAAGTCAAGATCCAAGATCGGTTTATATGACAGCTATACCAGGTTATGAAAGAATTTGCGCCATACTTAACACAGTTGCTGGAAGTCATAACAAAACACCTCATGCAAAATTTCAGCCAAATCGGATGAGAATTGCGCCCTCTATTGGCTCAAGAAGTCAAGACCCAAGATCGGTTTATATGGCAGCTATATCAGGTTATGAACCTATTTAAGCCATACTAAGCACAGTTATTGTAAGTCATAACAAAACACCTCTTGCAAAATTTCAGCCAAATCGGATGAGAATTGCGTAAGTCATAACAACACCTCATGCAAAATTTCAGCCAAATCGGATGAGAATTGCGCCCTCTATTGGCTCAAGAAGTCAAGACCCAAGATCGGTTTATATGGCAACTATATCAAAACATGGACCGATTTGGCCCATTTACAATCCCAATCGACCTACACTAATAAAAGGTGTTTGTGCAAAATTTCAAGCGGCTAGCTTTACTCCTTCGAAAGTTAGCGTGCTTTCGACAGACAGACGGACAGATGTTGCAATAGAGTACAGGTGGAGGTTAAACAGTGCCGAGGATATCATCCCACCTTGGGGAACTCCCTGTTTTACTCTACGGTGCTTTGACTTAGCTTTATCTAAAAATAAACCGCTCTGAACCATATACAACATGGATATCGAAAAGCATAACATAAGTCACTGTGTCAAATTTCAGTGAAATGGGATTGTAAATGTGCCTTTTATGAGGCCAAGAAAATCGAGATATCGGTCTATATGGCAGCTATATGCAAATCTTGAACGATCTAGACCAAATTGCAGAAATTTGTGGAATAACTATCTGTCCCAAATTTTGGCAACATCGGCCAATAAATGCGCCTTTTATGGGACCAAAACATTTAATTGAGAGATCGGTCTATATAGCAGCAATATCCAAATCTGGACCGATCTGACACAAATTGAAGATGGATGTCGAAATTTCGGCGACATCGGACAATAAATGCGCTTTTTATGGCCCCAAAACCTAAAACCGAGAGATCAGTCTAAATGGCAGCTATATCCAAATCTGTACCGATCTGTGCCATATTGCAGAAGTATATCAAAAGGCTTAACTTAACTCACTGTCTTAAATTTCGGCGATATCGGACAATAAATGTGCCTTTTATGGGCCCAAAACCTTGAATCGGGTGATCGGTCTATGTGGCAGCTATACCCAAATCTGGACCGATCTAAGCCATATTGACGGAGGATGTCGAAGGGTCTAAGACAACTCACTGTCCCAAATTTCAGCAAAATTGGTCAATAAATGTGGCTATTATGGGCCTAAGACCCTAAATCTAGGTATCACTCTATATGGCAGCTATACCCAAATCTGCACCGATCTGGGCCAAATTGGAGAAGGATTTCAAATGGCCTAACATAAGTCACTGTCCCAAATTTCAGCAAATTGGGACAATAAATGTGGCTTCTATGGGCCTAAGACCCTAAATCGGAGGATCGGTCTATATGGCAGCTATATCCAAAACTGCACCATCTGGGTCAAATTGACGAAGGATGTCGAAGGGCCTAACACAACTCACTGAATCCAATTTTAGCAAAATCGGATAATAAATGTGGCTTTTATTGGCCTTAGACCCTAAATCGGCGGATCGGTCTATATGGGGGCCATATCAAGATATAGTCCGATATAGCCCATTAACTGCTGATGGACAAAAAAAGAATCTGTGCATAGTTTCAGCTCAATATTTCTATTTTTAAAGACGGTAGCGTGATTTCAACAGACAGACGGACGAACATGGGTTGCCCAAAAAGTAATTGCGGATTTTTAATATAGTCGGCGTTGACAAATTTTTTCAACGGCTTGTGACTCTGTAATTGCATTCTTTCTTCTGTCAGTTTTCAGCTGTTACTTTTAGCTTGCTTTAGAAAAAAAGTGCGCGAAATTTTGTTTACATTTGTTTGTTTGGCGTTAATTTTAATATGGAGCCCACAAAGGAGCATTTTCGTCATATTTTACTTTATTATTTCCGTAAAGGAAAAAACGCGGAGTAGGTTGCTAAAAAGATACGAGATGTGTATGTTGATAAAGCCTTAAAAGGAAGACAATGTCAAAATTGGTTTCGCAAATTCCGTTCTGGAGATTTTTTCACTTAAAGTTGAGCCACGTTCAGGTCGGCCAAATGAAGTTGATGATGACCAAATCAAAGCATTAATCGAATTGGATCGTCATGTAACTGAGCGTGAGATAGGAGAGAAGTTATATATACCAAAATCAACCGTTCATTATCACATAAAAAGTCTTGGACTGGTGAAAAAGCTTGATATTTGGGTACCACATGTATTGAAAGAAATTCATTTAACAAACCGAATCAACGCTTGTGATATGCACCTTAAACGCAATGAATTCGATCCGTTTTTAAAACGAATCATAACTGGAGATGAAAAATGGATTGTTTACAACAACGTTAGTCGAAAACGATCATGGTCCAAGCATGGTGAACCAGCTCAAACCACTTCAAAGGCTGATATCCACCGAAAGAAGGGAAGGTTATGCTGTCTGTTTGGTGGGATTGGAAGGGTGTGGTATATTTTGAGCTGCTTCCAAGGAACCAAACGATTAATTCGGATGTTTACTGTCAACAATTGGACAAATTGAATACAGCCATCAAGGAGAAGCGACCAGAATTGGTCAATCTTAAAGGTGTCATATTCCACCAGGACAACGCTAGACCGCACACATCTTTGGGCACTCGCCAAAAACTGAGTGAGCTTGGCTGGGAACTTTTGATGCATCCACCATATAGCCCTGACCTTGCACCATCAGACTACCATTTATTTCGATCTTTGCAGAACTCCTTAAATGGTATCACTTTTCGGCAATGATGAGGCTATAAAATCGCACTTTGTTTAGAAGTTCTATGAGCGTGGAATACTAAATTTGCCAGGAAGATGTCAAAAGGTTATCGAACAAAATGGCTTATATATATTTGATTAAAGTTCATTCTAAGTTTTATTAAAAATGCAATTACTTTCTTTTAAAAAATCCGCAATTACTTTTTGGGCAACCCAAAGATCGTCTTAGATTTTTAGGATGATCAAGAAAATATATACTCTATAGGGTCGGAAATGGATATTTCGATGTGTTGCAAACGGAATGACAAAATGAATATACCCCGGTCCTTCGGTGGTGGGTATACTAATATTTATACCCCATCCTTCTGCGGTGGCTTCTATGTAAATTTTTTGCCTAATTATGAAATCCCAATTTTTTATATCAAAAATGGTTTTATTACTTTTTCAAAGTATCCTCCAGCATGATTTATATACTTCTGTAAGTGCTCAAACCAATTGTCAATCACTTTTTCCCCTCCGTTCGAGACACCTCTAAACAAAAATCTTGGGCCACAATTTTTCTTAATGTGCGGGAATGAAAAGAAGTCAATGGGGCCAAGTCACGGCCTCACGGCGGATGACCCATCAATTCGACGCACTGTGGGCCAAGGGGCAAAAAAAATTTAAATATGTCCACAACTTTTACCTGTTGATTTTAGCAATAAAAAAATGTTCTAGACGTTTGTAGAGGAAGGCATAGTCTTTCAGGAAGTGGCGTTGTTGGTAAAGAGGTAAATTGGTTCAGATTGAGATGTAGCTCCCCTTCCATATTTTGCCTAAAAAAAACAAAATAAAATCTATCTGATTTTCCCGATATAATACTCAATTATTTCCCAAGATTTTGCCATGCATATACAAGTAGCCGCATTGTGTTATATTACCAAAGCTTAACATAAATCAGACATCGTTTCCATTATCCAATTACAATAAATGCTCACCAAAAAAATGAACCACGAAACTTTTCCTCTTTCTGTAGTAAAAATTTATGCAATATTAAATTGGTCTCTCTCTATCTCTCTCTCTCTCGTCACCAATGTAGCCATTAAGTGACAGAAATGCAAAACTTTAGGATTAAATGGGAGTGGAAAAAAAAAGATTAAGCCAGGGGAGACATTGGGAGAAAAACAATTTTGTTTCCTTTATCTCTTTATTGCATTTTTTTGCAATTGTTATAAATTTCAGCAATTTAACCCACAAATCTATTACAATTTTATACAATTTCCACTACAAACACTCATACATTTATGCATTCATACAGCTACAAGTACAATGGCTGCACTTCGTATTTTCGTGTCCTTTTGTGTTGCGCTTATATTGCGCACAGCATTTGTGTTGGTTGGTTGGTTTGCTGATGTTGGTCAGACATATTCAAAGCATTTGGGGAATTTTATTGTAACAACCGTCATGATGGATTGTGCGGTAAACATTGTTGCTGGTGCTGTTCTGTTATTTTTTTTTTATTGTTTGTTATGTCCTGCTGGCCTTTTGCCCATTTAAATTCAGCGAAATTGTTGGCTTGACTGTAAGTGAGGGTGATTGTTGTTTTTTTTTTTACTTTTTAAATGCTTGGCATTTGTTATTGCTATATATTTTGTTATTGTTGCTATTTTTGCGATATTTTGCCCAAGGAAAAATCTTTAAAGTTATGCCCACCATTTGGAATCAACAGATTCTGATGTCATTGCGACATTACACAAAAAAAAAACACAAAGGAGAGTACAAATACATGTCATAACAGACAACAAATAGTGTAATACAATTGATGGATATATATATTTGTGAAAAAAAGTGCCTAGCCTGAGACATTAAAGTCAATATGGACAATAAGCATTGTTCACAGATTGAAAGACAAAAAAATGCCTACCAAAAACATTGAAAAGCAAATAAATGCGAGCCAAGTTCAACCAGGTAGAATCTTATATACCCTCCATCATGGACAGCATTTGTCAAATTCTTTGTCCGGTATTTCTTTAAAGGCTAACAAAGCCTTAACAAAACACGTCACACGAAATTTCAGTCCGTTCGGATAAGAAATGCGCTGTATACAGACTTAAGAAGTCACGATCCCAGATCGGTTTCATACGAAAAATTGGTTTTTGGTGTTTAATACGAAAAATTGGTGTTTTTTCCTTCGAAAGACAGTGTGCTTCAACAGGCGGATGGACGGAAGGCAGATAGACGGAATACGGACAGACGGACGGACTTGGCGAAGTCGACTTGGAATATCAAGACGATCAAGATACACCTACTCTGTTGGGTCTCAAACCAATATTTTGTTGCGTTACAAGCGGAAAGACGAAATTCGTACACCCTCCTCCTATGGTGGAGGGTTTTACAAGTAAAACAAATAAAAAGGCGTTAAGTTCGGCCCGGCCGAACATTGGATACCCTCCATTTCGGGTATATATGTTAACCACTTTTCGTCATAATCCGATGAAAAATTCATAATTTATTTCCCCATAGCAGCTATATGGAAATATGGTCCGATTTGAACCAAATTCGTCACGGATATTGAGTGGTCTAATAAGTACAAGTCATGGTACAACTTTGTAGAACAAAGTATTGGTCTTTTTGGTTAGATATACCAAATATAAACCGATCTGAAGAATATAAGACACGGATGTCGAAAAGCCTTACATAAGTCACTGTGTCAAATTTCAGCGAAATCGCTATACGAATGCGCCTTTTACGGGGTCAAGACTTTAAATCGAGAGATCGGTCTATATGGCAGCCATATGTAAATCTGAACCGATCTGAGTCATATCGAAGAAGGATTATGAAGGTCTAAACACAACACACATTCCCAAACTTCGGCGAACAAACGAGCCCTTTATGGGCTCAAGACCTTAAATCGAGAGATCGGTCTATATGGCAGCTATATCCAAATGTGAACCGATCTTGTTCAAATTAAAAAAAAAGATGTCGGAGGACCTAACACACCTCACTGTTCCAAATTTTGGCAAAATTGGACAATAAATGAGCCTTTTATGGACCCAAGACCTTGAATCGAGAGATCGGTCTATATAGCACCTATATCCACATTTAGACCGATCTGGGCCAAATTGCAAAAGGTAGCGAAGGGCCTAACACAACCAACTGTCTTAAATTTCGGAGAAATCGGATAATAAATGCGCCTTTTATGGGGCAAACACCTTAAATCGAGAGACCGGTCTATATGGCAGGTATATTCAAATCCGAACCGATCTGAGCCAAATTAAAGAAGAATGGCGAAGGTCCTAACATAACCCACTGTCCCACATTTCGGCGAAATCGGAGAGTAAATGCGCCTTTTACGGACCCAAGACATTAAATCGAGAGATTGGACTTTATGGCAGCTATATCCAAATTTAGACCAATCTGGGCCAAATTACATAAGGATGGCGAAAGACCTAACACTAAATTTCGGCAAAATCGGACAATAAATGCGCCTTTTATGGGCCAAAGACATTAAATCGGGAGACCGGCCTATATGGAAGCATTATCCAAATCTTGACCGATCCTGGGCAATATAAACACGAATGTGGAAGGGCCTAACACAACTCACTGTCCTAAATTTCGGCAAAATCGGACAATAAATGCGCCTTTTATGGGCCCAAAACCTTAAGTCGAGAGATCGGTTTATATGGCAGTTATATCCAAATCTGAACCGATCTGAGTCAAATTGAAGAAGGATTTTGAAAGCCCTTACACAACACACAGTCCCAAACTTCGTCGAACAAATGCGCCTTTTATGGGCCCAAAACCATAAATCGAGAGATCGGTCTATATGGCAGCTGTATCCAAATCTGGTCCAATCTAGGCCAAATTAAAGAAGGTTGTCGAAGGGTCTAACAAAACTCACTGTCCCAAATTTCGGCAAATTTGGACAATAAAGGCTCCTTGTATAGGCCCAAAGGCAAATCGAGAGATCGGTCCATATGGCAGCTATATCCAAATCCTTACCCATCTGGGCCAAATTGCATAAAGATGTCGAGGAGGCTAACACATTTCACTGTCTCTAATTTCGGCTATAATGGACAAAAATTACGTCTTTTATTGGCCAAATTCCATTAAGATGTCGAGGAAAAATCGGTGAAATCGGACAATAAATGCGCTTTTATGGGCCCAAAACCAAATCTAGAGATCGGTATTTATGACAGCTATATCCAAATCTTGACCGATCCTGGGCAATATAAACACGAATGTGGAAGGGCCTAACACAACTCACTGTACTAAATTTCGGCAAAATCGGACAATAAATGCGCCTTTTATGGGCCCAAAACCTTAAGTCGAGAGATCGGTTTATATGGCAGTTATATCCAAATCTGAACCGATCTGAGTCAAATTAAAGAAGGATTTCGAAAGTACTAACACAACACACAGTCCCAAACTTCGTCGAAATCGGACAATAAATGCGCCTTTTATGGGCCAAAGACATTGAATCGAGAGACCGGTCTATATGGCAGCTATATCAAAATCTTGTCCAATCTAAGCCAAATTGGTGAAGAATGTCGAAGGGTCTAACACAACTCACTGCCCAAATTTCGGCAATATTGGACTAAACGCGCCTTTTACGGGCCCAGACCTTAATCGTTGGTAATAACTCGTTATAACTTTATTGATATTAATATGGAACGGTTCGGATAATATTTATTTCAGGTACAAAAAATCTATAAACAAATAACAGTTTTAAATTTCAGCAAAATCTGGTTTTAAAGCAGCATTTTTATGGGCTTAATACTCTAAATCAGCAGATGTGACTTCATGCCAGATATATCCGATAAAGGTCTGTTGTCGACCATACTCATATCGTAGATTGGGTGGCCTAGCGCAACTCACTGTTGCAAATTTCAGCGAAACCGACCAATAAATGAGACTTTTGTGAGGACTTGAGACCCTAAAACAGCAGATCTATCTGTTGGGTTGCCCAAAAAGTAATTGCGGATTTTTTTAAAAGAAAGTAAATGCATTTTTAAAAAAACTTAGAATGAACTTTAATCAAATATACTTTTTTTATACTTTTTTTCTAAAGCAAGCTAAAAATAACGGCTGATAACTGGCAGAAGAAAGAATGCAATTACAGAGTCACAAGCTGTGAAAAAATTTGTCAACGCTGACTACATGAAAAATCCGCAATTACTTTTTGGGCAACCCAATATTTGGCAACGAAATATAGTCCCATCTCTTGTTCGGATATAAAGAGGCCTACTCCCACTCACTGCAATAAATACGCTTTTTGTAGGTTTAAGACCCCAAAATCGGCGAATCGGTCTATTTGGCAGTTATATCTATATGTGGTCCAATATGAACCATTTTCGGTTCAGATATCGGGAGTCTTAATACATTCTTCTGTTTCAAATTTCAGAGAAATCGTTTAATTTATGCGCCTGTTATGGGCTTATGGCCCTAGATCAGGCAATCGGTCCCTATGTTAGCTATATCTAAATAAATGCCAATCGGGACCCTCTTTGGCACGGATGTTAAGCGATCAAATGGAATTCATTGTTTTAAATTTTAGCAAAATCCTTTAACAAATGCTCCTTTTTATAGTTTAAAGACCCTTTATCGTCTAAAACATATATCTGTTTTATCTAAATATAGTCGTATATTGACCATTCACGTTGGGATCCTAAAATTCCCAAATCAACCCACTGTTCTGAATTTCAACAAAATTGGATAATGAATGCGCTTTTTATGGTCTCAAGATCCTGAATCGGGATAGTGGTCTATATGACAGTTTTATCTAAATGTGTACCGATATGACCCCTCCAAGAACTTGCGAATGGCAAATTTCCCCATGAAAATTACATTAAGAAACACGGGCAAACTTTTCACATATCAAAGACTGCTGTTCGATTCAAGTTAAAGTTCAATGATAAGTGGCCTCCTTTTTATGTCCGAATCCCAACAGCATGCTGTAGTATGACTCCTCTTTGGAGAGAAGTTTTTTCATGGCATAGTAATTTGCAAATGACGCCAGTATTTGGAGGGGAAACCACTGCTGAAGATTTTTCGTATGGTCTCGCCAGGATTCGAATGGCGATGGCGTTCAGCGTTATAGGCGGACGTGCTTACCGTTTAGAGATAAAGCCATTTCAAAATTTTCGTACGAAAATTGTTATAATTGAAGGATTTTCATTGGTAAATTTCAAAGCCAATAACGCTCATATCATATGTAATGAACAACACTTTAAGTTTATACAATTGCTAAAGAGGACAATGAGTTTAAAATTAATAAACCAGAAATGTTCTTTTGTCTATACTTACTCATATGCTGCACAGCATGAAGTAGGAAAACACATCAAAGCTCATGTCATTTACTCCATACTGTGACAGACTTCATAAAATGAGTTTTAGTTATGTTTGTCGATAAGAGAACATGTGAAAACCTCATTTGTTTGGCCGGGTCGAACTGTGAGTACACCGCAATAAGATTACAAGCCAGTAAAGTGTGGACGAGTATATCTAAACGATTCTGATTGCAGATTTAGTGGCAGTCTGCAATCAGAATCGTGGTTTTCCAAGAGTTTGAAAAGTGAATTCGGGCGACTGGTTTTTATGGGGGTTTATCTACTTTTGAAACACTTACGCCATTTTGTTTACATAACAAAATTTAAAAATTTATGACCCTATGGGTCTTAAAAGTTCAATCGTGAAATACATTAATGCTTCTCGGAGCTCCAGTTTTCAAATCTATGCAAGTGTTCGTAAATGGATATATATACACAAATTATTATCTTATTACAGCTAATGTTGGAGTTAAATAAAAATAATATTAATCGTAATGGTCCATTTCAAATCGTTAACGACCTACCAGATATGTAATATCAAGCCTAAACGCAATATCATTCCCAGTGGCCATCGATGCGTATAAGCATTATTCGTATTTATAATCAAAATAAGTATACGTACCACAGCACCATATCTCATGGGCACCCACCCATATACCCACCACCATTGAAGAGGGGGTACATTAATTTATTCATTGCGTTTGCAACACATCGAAATATCCATTTTAGACCCTAGCAAGCATATATATTTCGAATCGTCGTAAAATTCTAAGACGATTTAACGATGTCTGGATCTCTGCCCGTCTGTCCGTCCGTCTGTTGTAATCACTCTACAGCCTTCAAAAACTTAGATATTGAGATGAAATTTGGCACAAATACAAATTTTTTGCTGCAAGCAGGTTAAGTTCATGAATGGGCCAAATCGGACCATATTTGGATAAAGCTGTCATATAAACCGATTTGCCGATAAAGGGTCTGAAGTCCATAAGAGCTTTATTTTTTATCCGATTACGCTGAAATTTGAAACGGTGCGTTGCGTTAGGCCTCCCCATATCCGCCCCAAATATAGTTCAGATCGGACTATATTAAGGTATAGCTGCCTTAGAAACAGATTTGCCGATAAAGGGTCCAAGGCCAAAAAAACCTGGATTTACTTTCCGATTGCGCTGAAATGTGAAACGTTGAGTTATTTTAAGCCTCCTGACATTCGATCTTAATATGGTTCAGATTGGGCTATATTTAGATATAGCTGTCATGTAGACCGATCTGCCGAATAAGAGTGTGGAACCCACAAAAGCTGCATTTATTACCCGATTTCAATAAAACTTAAAACAGTGAGAAACGTTGAGTTATTTTAAGCCTCCTGACATTCGATCTAAATATGGTTCAGATAGGACTATATTTAGATATAGATGTCATATAGGCCGATCTGCCGATTAAGGGTTTGGATCCCTAAAAGCTGCATTTATTACTCAATTTCAATGAAATTTAAAACAGTGAGTAACGTTGAGCTATTTTAAGTCTCCTGACATTCGATCTTAATATGGTTCAGATCGGAATATATTTAGATATAGCTGTCATATAGGCCGATCTGGGGATTAGGGGTTTGGAACCCTAAAATCTGCATTTATTACCCGATTTCAAAGAAATTTAAAACAGTGAGTTATCCTAAGCTTCCCGATATCCGCCCCAAATATGATTGAGATCGTACTATATTTGGATATAGCTGCCATATAGACCGATCTACCTATAAAGGATCTAAATCCCATAAAAGCTTTATTTTTTACCCGATTGCGCTGAAGTCTGATTCAGTTATCGTTTAAAGTCTCCCGCCATCTGTCCCAGATATTTTTAAGATCGAACGATAATAAGATATAGCTGTTATACAGACCGATATGCCGATTAAGGATCTGAAGCCCATAAAGGCTGCATTAACTACCCGATTTTATTGAAATTTTAACTGGTGAGTTGTTATACCCTAAACCATAGGATGGGGTATAATAGTTTCCTCATTCTGTTTGTAACACCTGAAATATGCGTCCAAGACTCCATAAAGTATATCTATTCTTGATCGTTATGACATTTAAGTCGATCTAGCTATGGCGTCCGTCCGTCTGTCCGTCCGCCTGTCTGTCCGTCTGTCCGTCCATCCATTCGTCCGTCTATCAAAAAAACACGCTAACTTTCGACAGAGTAAAGCTAGGCGCTTGAAATTTTGCACAAATACTTTTTATTTGTGTAGGTCGGTTGGGATTGTTAATGGGCCAAATCAGTGCATGTTTTGATATAGCTGCCATAAACCGATCTTAGGTCTTGACTTCCTGAGCTTTTAGAAGGCACAATTCTTATCCGATTCGGCTGTAATTTTGCACGTGGTGTTTTGGTATCACTTCCAACATTTGTCCGAAGTATGGTCCAAATCGGATCATAACCTGGTATAGCTGCCATATCAACTGACCTTGGGTTTTGACTTCTAGAGCTCCTGGAGTGCGCAATTCTTATCCAACTAGGATGAAATGATGCATGAAATGATCTGGTATTACTCCCAATAACTGTGCTAAGTATAGTCTAAAATAGTACATAACCTGATATAGCCGTCATATAAACCCATCTCCCGATTAAACTTGAGCCTCTAGAGGGCGCAATTCCTACTAGATTTGACCGAAATTTTGCATGACGTTTTTCGTAGTGACTTCTAACAACTGTGCTAAGTATGGTTTTCATGGGTCTATAAACTCATATAGCTGCCATATAAACCGATCATGGGTCTTGACTTCTTGAGCTTCTAGAGGGCGCAATTCTTACTCGATTTAGCTGAAATTTTGCATGTGCCAGGTATGGTCTAAATCGGTTGATAATCTGCTATAGTTGCAGTATAAACTGACCTTGCGTCTTGACTTCTAGAGCTTCTGGAGTGCGCAATTCTTATCCGATTTGACTGAAATTTCGCACGAAGTGTTCTGGTATGCCTCCCAATAACTGTGCTAAGTATAGTCTAAATTAGTCCGTAACCTGATATAGCCGCCATATAAACCGATCTGCCGTTTAGACTTTTTAAGCCTCTAGTGGGCGCAATTCCTATTCGATTTGACCGAAATTTTGCATGATGTGTTTCATTGTGACTTCTAACAACTGTGCTAAGTATGGTTTACATGGGTCTATAAACTCATATAGCTGCCATATAAACCGATCTTGGGTCTTGGCTTCTTGAGCTTCTAGAGGGCGCTTGTACCATCCGATTTAACCGACATTTTTGCGTGAAGTGTTTTGAGTGTGACTTCCAACAGCTGTGTTAATTATGGTCTAAATCAGTCTATATCCTGATATAGCGACCATATAAACCGATCTATCGATTGGACTTCTTGGGCCTCTAGAGGGCGTAGTTCCTAATCAACATGGATGAAATTTTGTATATGTCGTTTTTGTATGACTTCCAACAACTATTCCAAGTATGGTCGAAATCGGATATAAACTGATATGGCTGCCAAAAAAGTGGATCTCCCAGTTTGATTTTGAGCCTCTAGAGGGCGCAATTATTAACCTATTTGCCTTTGGAGGTGGTGTTTTTCTATGTCTGATGTTTTTCTATTTGAAAATGTCATTCCAAGAACTTGACAAATGCGATCCATGGTGGAGGGTATATAAGATTCGGCCCGGCCAAACTTATCACTCTTTTACTTGCTTTAAACCTCCCGACATTCGACCCAAATATGAATCAGACTATACATATATAGCTGTCCGATTCAGGGTCTTAGGCCCATAAAAGTCACATTTATTATCTGATTTTGCTGAAATTTGGGACAGTGAGTTGTATTGGGCCCTTCAACATCCTTCTTCAATTTGGCCCAGATCGGTCCAGATTTCTATATAGATGCCATATAGACCGATACTCCGATTTGGGGTCTTAGGTCCATAAAAGCCACATTTGTTATCCGATTCTGTTGAAATTTGGGACAATGAGTTGTGTTAGGCCCTTTGATATCCTTCTTCAATTTGGCCCATATCGGTTCAGATTTCTATGTAGCTGCCATATAGACCGATCCTCCGATTTAGGGTCTTAGACCTATAGAAGCCACATTTGTTATCCGATTCTGTTGAAATTTGGGACAATGCGTTGTGTTAGGCCCTTTGATATCCTTCTTCAAATTGGCCCATATCGGTTCAGATTTCTATATAGCTGCCATATAGACCGATGCTCCGATTTAGGGTCCAAGGCCCATAAAATCTACATTTATTACCCGATTTTGCTTAAATTGAGGACAGTGAAATGTGTTAGGCTCTTCGACATCCTTCGTTATTTTGGCCTAGATCGGTCCAGATTTGGTTATAGCTGCCACATGTACCGATCCTCAAATTTAGGGTCTTAGGCCCATAAAAGCCACATTTATTATCCGATTTTGATGAAATTGGGAACAGTGAGTTGTGCTAGGCCCTTCAACATCCTGCCATATAGACCGATTTCTTGATTTAAGGTTTTGGGCCCATAAGAGGCGCCCGACATCCGTGTCGTTTATGGTTCTTATCGGTTTATTTTTACATATAGCTACTGTACTTATAAGTATTTAGTCCCAGTCGGAACATACTTCGATATAACTGCTATGGGACCTAAGGTATGCAATTTTCGCCCGTATTTGAAGAAAGGTAGTTTATATATATACCAGAGGTGGTGGGTATACAAAGTTCGGCCCGGCCGAACTTAACGCCTTTTTACTTGTTTTTGTTTCCCTAAATTCTTTGTCAATTTCACTTTAAATTCCAACATCCTTGCATGCATTCGATTTGACCATTCGCGGCAAAATTCTATACAATAATTGCGAAATCATCGAAACCACAGAATTTCGCGTTCATAGGAATTCGTTGAAGCAAACATGCATTTCTAAACCCTTATGACCATATCAAAAACCGCAATGGTTTGAACCTACCCCCAGAATGCACTTCCTTTTGATTGGAGTGACTGTTGGCTGGCACAATGTCGTGTCATTTCACATGATACCATGCTAGTGTATGTGGGTTAGTATGAGTGCCAGAGTGTGTGTACGAGTGTTTCGTCTTCTGCTACAAACCAAAAAAAAAAAAAAAACTAAATTTCAGTAGCGACATCCTCATTCATTACTCAGCATTCCCAATGCTTTTGTTTTGGTTGGTTTGACTTGCAGTTTCTCTTCATGGCGGTTATTTTCTCTGTTTTTTTTTTTTTGTCATAGCCGCTGTTGCATTTCCGCTTGCGATTTCGCAAATGACAATGAGAAACAATAATTCAAATTGTAACAAAGCTGCATAAAACTGAATTACAAGAAAACAAATGACAAACTGTTACTGCACTCCCAATTCAATCCTTATGAAATATCTAACAAATGACTGTAGTCATCAACATGAAGAAATTTATCCAATGTTGTTGTGGTAGCAGTTCCAAGGGCTGGGGGATATGCACAATGCTATGCGAATTGCATGGCATGCCTAATTTGTCATGGCAATTGTCAAGGGTTTAGGAGAAGATTTTTTATTTTTTTGAAATCGTACTTGGTTTAAACATACATTTTTGTACCCGGAGAACAAGACATGTATTTCGAAAGGCCAGGGAGATGGAAAATGTAATTTTACCAATGACTCAGGTTCACTTTTTGCTTGGAGTTTAAAAGAAATCAAAATTGCCATAGTATCCTTCGACAAAATGAAATTAAAGGTTGAAAATCCTATTCCTCTGTTTAATTCATTCTGCAATATCCCATACAAGTTTGTCTTCTCCGCATATGGCAAAGTGTAGTACAAAATTCTTGCTTTGATTGTTTCTCATCTGATGGTGGTTTACCCCAACAGTGAGGGTGGCTTTTGACAGATATCACAGGAATGCTATATGTTGTTAGAGCTCCAATCATACAGAACTACCATTGGCAGGTATACAATTTCCGGAGTTGTAGTTGTTTTGGAGTTGTGGTGTGTGTGTGTGTGTGTGAAAAATACCACATCTTTCCCCTGCTGTAATTTAAAACCAATAAGGAAAGGCACAAGTCGGGCGGAGCCGACTATAAATTGTGGCTACTACAGTCTTAAAGGGTCATATAGGATGACAGACATAAATTTTGTGAAAATAGGGCCAAAATTGTGGTTTCCACAACTTTAAAAGGCCATATTTAAGGGAGCTTTAGCTAAATCTGTATCGATTTGGATGAAATTTTGCACTCATATTTGAATGTCAAATAAAAGACCATATGCCAATGGAGGCCACCGTAGCGCAGAGTTTAGCATGACCGCCAATGACGCTGAACGCCTGGGACACTTCGCCCTGAATGGGGACATGGAATTCGCGCCATTGTAGTCTATGACGCTGAACGCATTCAAAACCTGGCGAGAACATCGGACAAAGCGGTGGTTATCCCCTCTTAATGTTGGCAACAATTGCGAGGTACAATGCCATGTATGGTTATTTAAAAAATTTTCCCCAAAGAGGTGTAGCGCTGCGGGACGTCTAAAATATGGATATCAAATGCATGCTGTACTTCCAAATTCCTTTAATTTGAGCCCCATATTGCCATGGCCAGTAAATATGAACGGTTTGGAGGGTCTTTTTTGGGGCTGGGGCGGCCACCGGCTCATTGCACTGACAACAGATATCAAATTCGTTCTTTATTTCCAACGGAAATGAAGTTTAGTTTAGGGGGTGCTTTAGGGAGAACCACAAAACAATTGGTAATAAAATTGGATATCAAATTCGTTTTCTACTCTCATATACTTTTCATTTGAGTCCCATATTGTCATAGGGGCTCAAATAACCCATTGGACGTATCTTTAGGAGGAAAAGCTCTACCTCGACTTGAACGGAAATTTTAATGTCATATTCGTAATATACTCCCTAATACTGGGTTGCCCAAAAAGTAATTGCGGATTTTTTAAAAGAAAGTAAATGCATTTTTAAAAAAACTTAGAATGAACTTTAATCAAATATGCTTTTTATACCCTCCACCATAAGATGGGGGGTATATTTGGGATGAAATTTTGCACGACGTGTTTTCTTATGATACCCAACGACTGTGCCAAGTATGGTTCAAATCGGTCTATAACCTGATATAGCTGCCATATAAACCGATCTTGGGTCTTGAGTTCTTGAGCCTCTAGAGGGCGCAATTCTTATCCGATTGGAATGAAATTTTGCACGACGTGTTTTGTTATTATATCCAATAACTGTGCCAAATATGGTTCAAATCGGTTCATAACCTGATATAGCTGCCATATAAACCGATCAGGGGTCTTGACTTCTTGAGCCTCTAGAGTGCGCAACTCTTATCCGATTGGAATGAAATTTTGCACGACGTGTTTTGTTACGATATCCAACAACTTTGCCAAGTATGGTTCAAACCGGTCCATAATCTTATATAGCTGTCATATAAACCGATCTTGGGTCTTGACTTCTTGAGCTTCTAGAGGGCTCAATTTCTATCCGATTTGGCTGAAATTTCGCAAGACGCCCTCTAGAGGGCGCAATTCTTATCCAATTTGAATGAATTTTGGCACGTAGTATTTTGTTATGATATCCAACAACTGTGCCAAATATGGTTCAAATCGGTTCATAACCTGATATAGCTGTCATATAAACAGATCTGGGGACTTGATTTCTTGAGCTTCTAGAGGGCTCAATTTCTATCCGATTTGGCTGAAATTTCGCAAGACGTTTTTTATTATTACTTTCAACAACTATGTCAAATAAAGTACAAGTCGGTTCATAACCTGATATAGCTGCCATATAAACCGATCTGAGATCTTGACTTCTTGAGCCTCTAGAGGTCGCAATTATTATCCGATTTGCCTGAAATTTTGTACGACGGATTCTCTCATGACCATTAACATACGTGTTTATTATGGTCTGAATCGGTCTATAGGCCGATACAGCTCCCATATAAATCGATCTCTCTATTTTATTTCTTGAGCCCACAAAGGGCGCAATTCTTATTCGAATTGGCTGACATTTTACACAGGTCTCCAACATATAATTTATTTGTGGTCCAAACCGGACCATATCTTCATATCGCTCTAATAGCAGAGCAAATCTTTTCTTATATCCTTTTTTTTGCCTAAGAAGAGATGCCGGGAAAAGAACTCGACAAATGCGATCCATGGTGGAGGGTATATAAGATTCGGCCCGGCCGAACTTAGCACGCTTTTACTTGTTTTACACTTTTTTTCTAAAGCAAGCTAAAAGTAACAGCTGATAACTGACAGAAGAAAGAATGCAATTACAGAGTCACAAGCTGTGAAAAAATTTGTCAACGCCGACTATATGAAAAATCCGCAATTACTTTTTGGGCAACCCAATACCTTCCATTTGAGTCCCATATAGCCATGATCGGCTAACGTGCCCATTTGGGGGTGTTTGGGGGTAGGCGACCTCCCATTAGTTGGACCTAATGTTTTATACCATATTTTTAATCCACTGCCTAATACTTTTCATTTGAGTCCCATATTGACATGAACTTCGAATATAACTGCTTAGAGGAGTTTTGGGGTTAGGGTGACCCGCTGGGAACTTGGACCCAAATTTTAATACCATATTAGATTTCTGGTCTCCAATACCTTTCATTCGATACCCTTATTGAGCCCATCGGAACACTTTCGGATATGGGTGGCGTGTCTGGGGTAAAGGGGAGGGTCCGCCCCATCCAATATCAAACAAGTAAAAAGGCGTTAAGTTCGTCCGAGCCGAACTTTGGATACCCACCACCATATTTTATCAAAATTCGGTGAAAATTTCATACCTTATGTTCCATATCAGTTATATCAAAATAAGTTCCGATTTGGACTATATACCAATAAGTACACTAGCTATATCTAAAAATAAACCGATCTGAACTATATACGACACGGATGTCGAAAAGCCTAACATAAGTTACTATGTCAAATTTCAGTGAAATCGGATTATAAATGCGCCTTTAATGAGGCCAAGACTTTAAATCGAGATATCGGCCTATACGGCAGCTATATCGAAATCTGGACCGATTTGGGCAAGTTGCATAAGAATGCCGCAGAGCGTAACACAACTCACTGTTCCAAATTTGGCCGACATCGGACAATAAATGTGCCTTTTGTGGCCCCAAAACCTTAAATCAAGAGATCGGTCTATATGGCAGCTATATCAAAATCTGAACCGATCTGAGCCAAATTGAAGAATGATGCCAACACAACTTACTGTCCCAAATTTGGGCGACATAGGACAATAAATATGCCTTTTATGGCCCCAAAACCTTAAATCAAGAGATCGGTCTATATGGCAGCTACATCAAAATCTGAACCGATCTGAGCCATATTGAAGAAGGATGTCGGAGGGCCTAACCCAAGTCACTGTCTTAAATTTTGGCAAAATCGGACAATAAATGCACCTTTTATGGCCCCAAAACATTAAATTAATCCAAATCTGGACTGATCTGTGCCATATTGCACAAGTATATCGAGGGGCGTAACTTTACTCACTGTCCCAAATTTTGGCGACATCGGACAATAAATTCGCCTTTTATGGGCCCAAAACCTTAAATCGAGAGATCGGTCTATATGGCAGCTATATCCAAATCTCGAATGATCTGGGCCAAATTGACGAAGGATGTCGAAGGGCCTAACCCAACTCACTGTCCTAAATTTTGGCAAAATCGGACAATAAATGCACCTTTTATGGGCGCAAGACACTAAATCGAGAGATCGGTCTATATGGCAGCTATATCCAAATCTGGACCGATCTGGCCCAAACTGAATAAGGATGTCGAAGGGCCTAACCTAACTCACTGTCCCAAATTTCAGCAAAATCGGATAATAAATGTGGCTTTTATAGGCCTAAGACCCTAAATCGGTGGTTCGGTCTATATGGCAACTATATCCAAATCTGAACCGATCTGGGCCAAATTGAATAAGGATGTCGAAGGGCCTAACTCAACTCACTGTCCCAAATTTCAGCGAAATCGGATAATGAATGTGGCTTTTGTGGGCCTAAGACCCTAAATCGGCGGATCGGTCTATATGGGGGCTATATCAAAATATAGACCGATTTAGCCCATCTTCGAACTTAACCTGCTTTTGGACAAAAAAAAAGAATCTGTGCAAAATTTTAGCACAATATCTCTATTTTCAAAGACTGTAGCGTGATTTCAACAGGCAGATGGACTGACGGACAGGGCTAGATCGTCTTAGATTTTTACGCTTATCAAGAATATATATACTTTAGAGGATCGGGAGTGGATATTTCGATGTGTTGCAAACGGAATGACAAAGTGAATATACCCCCATCCTTCGGTGGTGGGTATAAAAATTATATAGCCTATGTTTCCTTCTAGACAAACTTACACAATCTATGAAAATTTTAAGAAAATCGGTTCAGCCAAGTATCATATAGTCGTAGTGCGTCTAATGGCGGTTTTGAGGGGTGGCGTGATGCCCTATACTTTGACCTGATTTTGTATGCCAGATTCGAAATCTACTCCCGAATATCTTTCATTGGATCCCCATATTGAAATGAACATCGAATATGTCTGTTAGGGGGAGTTTTGGGGTTATGGCGGCCCGAAGGGTTCTTAGTCTCAAATTGTCATACCGTATTCGTTTTCTACTCTTCAATACCTTTCATTTGATACCAATATTGTCCCCATCGGTCCACTTTTGATTTTGGGTTGTATTTTTGGCATAAGGGGGAGGGTCCATCCCCCTTCCGATATTGAAAAATTATACAGCATATGTTTCCTACCAGACAAACCATACGCAATATGCGAAGATTTTGAGAAAATCGGTTCTGCTGTTTTTCAGTCTATACGGCACAAACAAACCGAGTCCCATATATCCGTGATTGGTAAATGTGCCCCTTTTTGGGCGTTTTTGTGGGGGTTGGGTGACCCCCTATACTTCAACATGAATATGTATTCCAGATTCTTTATCTACTCCAGCATACTTTTCATTTGGTACCCATATTGTCGTTATTGGCCCACATTTGATTTTGGGTGGTGTTTTTGGGGTAACCGTGGAGGGTCCGCCCCCTTACGTTATCAATAAATTATGAAGCCAATCCCTTCTTCCTGATTATATTTGTAATCTACTCACGAATACCTTTCATTTGAGTCCCATATTGGCATGGTCGCCAAATACACCTATTTTACGAGGGAACTGGGGAGGCCCGAATACCCTTCATTTGAGCCCCATATTGTCATGGTTGCCAAATACACCTATTTTAAGAGGAGGCTGGGGTGGTCCCCAGGTACTTGGACCCTACTTTTGTTATGAAATTCGTATTCTGCTCTTGAATATCCTATATATGGAAGCTTTATCTAAATCTGAACCGATTTTGACGGAATTTTGCACACGTATTGGGAAATTTTGGAGGCCACCGTAGCGCAGAGGTTAGCATGTCCGCCTATGACGCTGAAAGCCTGGGTTCGTATCCTGGCGAGACCATCAGAGAAAATTTTCAGGGGTGGTTTCCCCTCCTAATGCTGGCACATTTGTGAGGTACTATGCCATATAAAACTTCTCTGGAAAGAGGTGTCGCACTGCGGCACGAAGTTCGGACTCGGCTATAAAAAGGAGGCCCCTTATCATTGAGCTTAAAACTTGAATCGGACTGCACTCATTGATATGTGAAAAGTTTGCCCCTGTTTCTTAGATTTTGTAGATATTGGACCAAAATTTTGACTAAACGGCCTTAAAAGCCATATCGGGTGAAGATTATGTGTGAGAGTTATCTATAACTAAATTTGATTCGATTTTTTTTCAAAACCAATAGCGTTTTCCATAGACCAAAAGAAGAGAACTGTCCAAAACTTCACGACATTCAGACAACAAATGCGACCTGTACCTTGATCACAAAAATTCATGGACAGACGGACAGTCATGGCTAAATTAAAACAGGAAGTGATTCTAAGCCGATCGGTATACTTATCAATGGCTCTAGCTCTTCCCCTTTCAAACTGTTTCACAGATTTGGTGTAGGGTATGCAAATTATTCCTTTTTGAGCTAGGTGGGTGGTCTTTACGGTCATGTTGTACTTTTGTTGTTAGGGTTACGCATTTCAATGTTAATTTAAATTTGACCCCTGTGACATCTATTGTAGTAGCTGGGTGCTAGTGGTAAGCAAATGGAAGATCAATCAAGTGGATATCAGCGTGAAGTATTTAAGAACAAAAAGAGGAATAAAATTATCTTAGAATTTGTATATTAAGGTGGATATCAAGTAATCAACTACTTTTAAACTAAGCAAATGAAAAAATAAACAAGGATATGTCAGAATAAAGTTTCTAAAAACAAAAAGGTTAATTGAATAATTTGTATATTAGGGTGGATAGCAAAAAATTCTTAAATATCGAAAATGGATTTATTGCATACCGAAATATTCTCCTTTAAGAACAATACAGATTTATTAAAACAATTTTTGTACGGCAACTGAGACAAACAGAGTGAGTACCTTCGGTAGCTGAGTTGGTAGTGAATTCGGAAACCAGTGCGATAGTGTCGGTAATATTCCCATACACAGGCGTTGCTTTCTGAAGACAGTATGTACAATTGTGAGGTTTTCTGCAATAGTGGACTGTATTTTAGTGTGAAACTCACAATTGTAAACCCATGCAAATAGAACAAAAAAAATAGAAAAAGCCAGAGTTAGGTTTATGCAATTCAAAGTTTATTTTTTGGTCTCCGTAAAGAGCTTCGTTCTTACCGTAGAGTAAGCTGGTTTTTTTTTAAGTGAAGAGACAAAGTATTTCATACATAGCAAAAGGGCTAATTCAGCGCAAGGTGAATTGGAATATTATTTCAAGATGGAAACTATTGGGCAATTTTAGCGAAAGCTCTAGCCTTTGGTGAGGTTGATTGTGCCAAGGGTTTCCATTGATGCAAACTAGCAAATATTTTAACCGTTAAATTCAATTTAAAAATCCACATTCATTATAAGAGTAATTCATTATTAACTTATTATTAAACTTAACCTACTTTGTTGAACACAGTTCAACATGGCGCCACCTCTTGCCGCAGTGCAAAATTAGAGAGTACAAGCTCCTGAAACCACCCAACCGAAAATGGTGCTTTGTAATACTGGCATATTCTTTGAAGTCTGTATAAGACCAGCCCGTAGAACGGAGGCCACCAAGTCGCTACCAATAATTATTTCGACATCCTTGGGATTATAAAAGTGAGGATCGGCTAAGTCGATTATGTGGCCATATATGCTTTGGAATTTTTTATCGGATGATGTTGGTGGCATAGTAATTGATAGGTGGTTTTTAACTAAACCGCGCACCTGCAATTTGGTCGTATGGTCGTGGTATGACAGAAGATACACAATACAGAACTCTTTATCGTCGGCTATAGTTGTTGGAAGACTTAAACGATGTACAAGCGAAGGACCATGTACAATTGTGAGGTTTTCTGCAATAGTGGACTGTATTTTAGTGTGAAACTCACAATTGTAAACCCATGCAAATAGAACAAAAAAAATAGAAAAAGCCAGAGTTAGGTTTATGCAATTCAAAGTTTATTTTTTGGTCTCCGTAAAGAGCTTCGTTCTTACCGTAGAGTAAGCTGGTTTTTTTTTAAGTGAAGAGACAAAGTATTTCATACATAGCAAAAGGGCTAATTCAGCGCAAGGTGAATTGGAATATTATTTCAAGATGGAAACTATTGGGCAATTTTAGCGAAAGCTCTAGCCTTTGGTGAGGTTGATTGTGCCAAGGGTTTCCATTGATGCAAACTAGCAAATATTTTAACCGTTAAATTCAATTTAAAAATCCACATTCATTATAAGAGTAATTCATTATTAACTTATTATTAAACTTAACCTACTTTGTTGAACACAGTTCAACACAGTATTACCCCAAAGGATAAATTTTCCAAGTGAAGCTGGTTTTATACAGTCACTATAATCTAATCTTACCTAATACGTACAGCTTGAGAGAATTATGCAACCGTTAACTGTCTTTTTAGTGGATTTTATTGCATGAATCCAAAATTTTGCACCTGCGATGAAGTTTCGAGACAGCCGTAAGCTTAAATATTTTGAATATCTGAATATTTCTCAATTTAACTAAAACCCACAAATAACAAAAATCTCTCCCACCAAAATCTTTCAAATCAACGTCTAATTTATCTCTGAAAATGTCATCCAGCAGCTCAATGCTGAATAAAACTACCTCAGCTCAGTCTTCGTAGATTTTTATGTTTATGTAAATTCACTTAAATAAAACAAAAACACCGTCCTTGCCCATAACAAAATTCAACCACCGCAAAATCATGGCATATGGCTATAAAATGTAGATTTTGTGCAACTACACACCCCCTAGTAGCAGTAGTGGTGCATTGGTGTATTCATATCCTTGCAGCAGGGTGCTGCAAAGAAAATGTGATAAACATGCACTTGTTTTGCATTTGACACTGATTATGAGGAAAAACCTGCTACGACCCACATTTGACCTACATTGCATTGAGAAACAAGCGTAGAAAGTGTTAAAGGCTTAACGTAGCCACAAGATGTCACTTTCGATGCCCGCAGGCTCACAGTGTCGCTAATTGACAATGAAATGAAATTCAATTGAATCAAATGTCAATCAATTTTTGTTTTAAAAATCAAAATTGTATGATATTGCTTATAAATACAAACCAGATTTCTATAAAAACTTTTAATCAACTGAATCTGATTGAACGTACAGACATCCAGACACAAGGACGGACATGTCTACATCGCTTAGGAATTTCAAATCAATATTTCAAGGTGTTACAAACGGAATGACTAGATAAGTGAACACCCATCCTATGGTGGAGGCAGTAAAAAGGATAAGGAATCTGGACCGATCTGGGCCAAATTGGCGAGGGATGTCGAACGGCCTAAAACAATTCACTGTTCCAAATTTCAGCAAAATCGAATAATAAATGTGGCTTCAATGGGCCTAAGAGCCTAAATCGGAGGATCGGTCTATATGGCAGCTATATCCAAATCTGAACCGATCTGAGCCAAATTGAAGAACGATGTCAGAGGGCCTAAGACAACTTACTGTCCCAAATTTCAGCAAAATCGAATAATAAATGTGGCTTCAATGGGCCTAAGAGCCTAAATCGGAGGATCGGTATATATGGCAGCTATATCCAAATCTGGACCGATCTGAGCCAAATTGCCGAAGGATGTCGAAGGTCCCAAAACAACTCACTGTCCCAAATTTTAGCAAAATCGGATAATAAATGTGGCTTTTATGGACCTAAGACCCTAAAATGGAGGATCGGTCTATATGGCAGCTATATCCAAATCTGGATCGATCTGGGCCAAATTAACGAAGGCTGTCGAAGGGCCTAACGCAATTCACTGTCCCAAATTTCAGCAAAATCGGATAATAAATGTGGCTTTTATAGGCCTAAGACCCTAAATCGGAGGATCGGTCTATATGGCAGCTATATCCAAATCAGTACCGATCTGAGCCAAATTGACGAAGGATGTCGAAGGGCCTAACACAACCCACTGTTCCAAATTTCAGCAAAATCGGATAATAAATGTGGCTTTTATGGGCCCAAAACCTTAAATCGAGGGATCGGTCTATATGGCAGCTATATCAAAATCTGATCTGATCCGAGCCAAATTGAAGAAGGATGTCAAACGGCCTAACACAATTCACTATCCCAAATTTCGGAATATTCTACCATGTCATGTTTAAGCGGCCAAAGGTATCCGGTGGAAGTTGTGTGAACTTGGTCCGGTCGGAATCACTATGGCGGCTAAATGTGGCTCGTAGAACGCGAAAACGGGAGCCCTGAGTTAACACACCGCTAACTAGTGCACAAGATAGCCCAAACACGAACGTGAGTTATCTGCCCACCCCGGGGGGTTAGCTTGAGTCGCAAAATTTTCTACACGTGGGCGTCTCACAACATGGTGGAGTTATAAATTTAAGAGACCTGCTTTAATGGCGCAGTCCCAATGTGATTGAACTGCGTAAGCACACTGTCGGATAGCACGGGTCATGTAACGTAGAACACAAGAATTGGTCTCCTTCTTCAGGACACTCCGAAACAGTGAGTCACTAGAAGGCAGAGTCACGAACGTCAGTGACTGCACTCAGCGTGTAGCACGAGTCGCGAAATGTTTTACAAGAGGTCTGGTGGATGGCGTGAGCACACCGTGAGATTAAAGCGTCGCACAAGATGGTGCAGTTACGAACTTGAGTGGCCTGCGGGCTAGGTCGTGTACAGAGGCCAGGGGCTCTGCATAATCACAGCACAGCGTTAACAATTGTCACAAGGTGGCAGAGACACGAGCGTAAGTCGCTTGCGTAAGCACACAGCGAGGTTAGCACGAGTCGCACGAGGGCTAGTGGCCTGCTTTAGAACACTGCGAGATAGCACGTTATGTCACGTGTAACGGGTCACGTATACGTAGAACGAGTCACGTAACGTAGACCACGAAGAACGGGTCACGTAACGTGGAACACATAGAAATGGTGGCATGCCTAAGCGCTCCGAATAACAGTGGTGGCCAGCGTAAGCACACCGCGAAATAGCTCAAATCATGAACTGTTTATTTACGTCCCCGTGTGGCCTGCGTAAGCACAGTGGTAAATAACACGGATCACTGCGGTTGAGTCACTGAGTTTGCTAGAGACCTGTGTAAGTTCTCAAGTCTTGAAACGGCTCAGAGAAGCATGGTCACATACAGTTGATAATGGTCTAATTTTTGCACGTACAGTACATTATTCGGGATTCGGATTTTCTTCCACTGCCGTTGTAGTCTTATCGCATATACAAGACGGATGGTTATTCTTATAATGAGTTTTCTTACGCATCCAGTCTCAGTTGTTAAAGAAGTCATACTTTTCATACGATGATCTTGCAAAGTGATAGATTCCCTTTAGATCCTTGCCCAGCTGCTGCTATTACATTTTCACGGCTTTCGCTGCTAACAGACACTGGCACTAAGGTGGGGACACAATACCAGACATGAACCTACTTAGGGGCATTGTATAGAAAACAATGAGGGTTTTTTATGTATCACGAACTCATGATGAGGTAACTTTTAAGTACATAGAGCGCAAACAAGCAAGCTGTGGTCTACTGTTAAGTTGAACCCCGGACGAAGGGATGGCAGGACCTCAGTCACTTTTGGCGACGCAACTGTGACTGACCCGAAGAGAAGTGCCAGGTTTTTCAACCATCAATTAATTGAGCTTCTCGGGAGTGACAAGGCCGAGAGTAGAGCCAATCGTCGTTACAGTGATCTCCGGGCCGATGGACAGCCATAAAAATTTACCGTGCACGAAATTAAAAATGTCATCCGTGGCGCCAAGTCATCCAAAGCGTTGGTCCCCGACGGATTCTTTACACTATTTGAGGAATTATCTGCATGGTCGCTAGTCGTTTGTTCAATTTAGAAATAAGAAGTGCAAACCCCTTATAGCGAAACATCGAGTTTCCCAAGGCTGGGTAATATCTGCGTCACTGTTTAACCTCTACCTATTTGCTATGCCACCCACTCCAGACGGCATAGAGATCGTTTCATATGCGGACGATTGTACGATTGTATAGCACCGGACCACCAATGTGTATACCCACCACCATAGGATGGGGGTATTTTGAAATTTTGATGTAAGACCCCATAAAGTACATATATTCTACAATATATATATCGTCTCGATATTTTGGCTCGATCTAGACATTTTTGTCCGTCCGCCTGTCGAAATCACAATAGCGGTCGAACGCGAACAGCTCTTCGCTTGAAATTTTGCATGCATACTTCTTTATGATGTAGGTCGTTGGGGGAAGTCATATCGGTTCAGATTTGGTATAGCTCCCATATAAACCGATCTGCCGACTTTACTTCATGAGCACTTTGAAACCTCAATTTTCATCCGATTTCACTGAAATTTGAAACATGCCAAGTATAATCCGAATCAGTCTATAAACAAATGTAGCCCCCATAAAAATCGATAACCGGATTTAAAATCATTAGCCCTTAGAAACCTCAACTTTCATCCGATTTGTCTGAAATTTGAAACAAGGACTTGAGTTATGACTTCAAATATCTATGCCAAGTATTATGCGATATAAACCCATCTTCGGATGCCATATGAACCGATCTCTGGATTGGACTTCTTGAGCCCCAATAAGCCTCAATTTTCTTCGATTTGCTCCTATAAGCCTCAACTTTCATCCACTGGGGCTGATATTTGGAACAAAGACTTGTATCATGACTTTCAACACCCATGCCAAGTATGATCCAAATCGGACTATTAACAGACATAGCCCACATATAAACCCATCCCCAGATTTGACTTCTTGAGCGCCTATAAGCCTCAACTTTCATCCACTGGGGCTGATATTTGGAACAAAGACTTGTGTCATGACTTCCAACATTCATGCCAAGTATGATCCGAATCGGTCTATAAACAGATATAACCCCATATAAACCGATCCCCGGATTTGACTTGACTTGAGCCCTTAGAAGCTGCAATTTTCGTCAGATTTGGCTGAAGTTTGGATCAAGGACTTGAATTATGACTTCCAATATACATTCTCAGTATGATCCGAATCGGTCTATAAACAGATATAGCCTCTGTATAAACCGAAACCCGATTTGAATTCTTCATCCCTTAGAAGGCTAAATTGTCAGCAGACTTGGCTGTAATTCGGCCCAAAACCCAAATCCCACCCATTGACCTAAAGAAATTGACCTCCACCGGCAAACCAGAGTAGTTCAGGCTCAATAACGATTCAGCAGATGCAGTCTCCCGCAGAGCTGGGATTGATGCCAAAGAGCAGAATCGAACCACAAACGAAGTTTTAGCAGGCCGAACAAGTTTTCGAAATACCAAGTTGACCAACTTAAGGGGCTTGCACTTTGTACCAAAAACCTAACAGATGGGGATAAGTAGATCCAGAATGTGCCCCACCCGGGATCCATCGTCGATGAAGAGCTCGATTGCTACAATCTGTTCTTTATGATTCAGAGCCCACATTCATAACACTGTGCCTCTGTTGCCGTTGCCATCAAGCCCAATGTCGATGTGTTCAAGGAGTTTTAGGTAAACGTCAGTTGCACTAGTGTTGACTAATATGACCGACATTTCTCGGATGCTATTGCCAATGGTGATGTTGTTGTAACTGCTATCGTTGTTTTTCCAACTGCGGTTGCCCTTAGCAATTGTTTGTTATGAGTTTTTGAAGCAATTGCGTGGCAATAAACATGCAATTTGCAACATCGTAGGCCACAAACAACAAGAAACTCAAACAAGCAACCATAAATTATTCCTTGGTTTTTGTTTTTCACAATAATTTTGCTGCTTGACTAAACCTGGTTAGCGTATGCAAAGGATTGGATGGTGTAGGGTATTTTCTCGATTTTAGTTTGAGGTTGGAAATTCTTTTCTTCATAAAAATGGGTTTCTTATTTTTAGGATTTATAGGAGGTCTCTGAGAGATTCTAGATAAATTTTACTACCTTTGAAAGATTCCAGGTATTGCAAAAGAAATAACTTTTTCGAATTTTCAAATTTAAGTAACCACTCTGAATATTCAGGATACTGCCACGAATTTCTTCCTCTAGCATTACCACTCCTACATAACCCGGTTGTATAGAATTTATGAAAACAAAACTTCTCATCTATCGGTAGATAGAGTACAGCATCGTTGTTTCAATTGCAAACTTTGTTCTTTTGGCTTTGTTGTAAAGTAGTTTTTGATGTTTACAAAAGCCAGAGAGAGAGGGGACAACGGACGATTTAACCACCCACTCAAGAAAAATTAAAACACTGCTGTTGGGCAAAACTTTTGACCGTTGGTAGAACAGCAGCAACGAAAACAAAGTGTGTAACAATAAATGTTGTTTTTCCGTTTGTTGTTCAAAAATTTTCTCTCCTTTTTTCGATTTCCCACATTTACATGTTGAGCTTTTCATATTTTCTTTTCGTGTTTTCTAATGGCTTTTTGTGAAAACAAATGAGCAAACAAGTGCCCATACACTGCACCAACGTTAAGGTGTTGTTCCAAGAGAGTTTTGCTAGTTGTATTTTTCCCACAGGGAAAACTGTGAAAGTGAATTTTAATTGTTACACCGACATGGGGAAAGCTCCGAAGTTATGGTTTTACTGGAAATATTGTTGGGTGGCTTAAGAATTAATTTTTTTACAATTTGACAAAGTGAACAAGTAAAAAGGCGTTAAGTTCGGCCGGGCCGAACTTTGGATACCCACCACCTCGGGTATATGTGTAAACTACCTTTCATCGAAATCCGGTAAAATTAGCATACCTTATGTCCCATAGCAGTTATATCGCAATATATTCCGATTTGGACCAAATACTAGTAAGTACAGTAGTTATATCTAAAAATAAACCGATCTGAACCATATACAACATGGATGTCGAAAAGCCTAACATAAGTCACTGTGTTAAATTTCAGTTAAATCGGATTATAAATGCGCCCTTTTTTGCGGCCAAGACTTTAAATCAAGATATCGGTCTATATGGCAGCTATATGCAAATCTTAATCGATCTAGAACAAATTGCAAAAATATGTGGAGGGACTTAACTTATCTCTCTGTCCCAAATTTCGGAACATCGGACAATAAATGCGCCTTTATGGGCCCAAAACAATTAATAGAGAGATCGGTCGAAGGATGTCGAAGGGCCTAACACAACTAACTGTCCCAAGTTTCGTTGACATCGGACAATAAATGAACTTTTTATGGCCCAAAACCTAAAATCGAGAGATTGGTCTATATGGTAGCTATATCCATATCTGGACCGAACTGTGCCATATTGCAGAAGTATTTCAAGGGGCTTAACATAACTCACTGTCCCAAAATTTTGGCAACATCGGTAAATAAATGCGCCTTTTATGGGCCCAAAACCTTAAATCGAGGGATAGATCTATATGGCAGCTATATCCAAATCTGATACGATCAGAGCCAAATTGGATAAGGATGACGAAGGTCCCAACAGAACTCACTGTCCCAAATTTCAGCGAGATCGGATAATAAATGTCGCTTTTATGATCCTAAGACCCTAAATCGAATGATCGGTCTATATGGCAGGTATATCGAAATTTGGACCGATCTGGACCAAATTGAAGAAGCATATCGAAGGCCCCAACACAACTCACTGTCCCTAATTTCAGCAAAATCATATAATTAATGCGCCTTTTATGGCCCCAAAACCTAAAACCAAAATATCGGTCTATATGGCAGCTATATCCAAATCTAGACCGATCTGGACCAACTTGAGGAAGAAAGTAGAAAGGCCCATCACAACTTAATTCCCCAAATTTCAGCAAAATCGGACAAAAAATGTGGTTTTTATGGGCCTAAGACCCTAAATCGGAGGATCGGTCTATATGGCAGCTATAAACAAATCTGGAACGACCTAGGCCAAATTGACGAAGGATATCGAAGGGCCCAACACAACTCACTGTCCTAAATTTCATCAAAATCGGACAATAAATGTGGCTTTTATGGCCCTAAGACCCTAAATCGGAGGATCGGTCTATATGGCAGCTATATCCAAATCTGAACCGATCTGGGCCAAATTGATAAAGGAGTTCTGGTGGCCAAACACAACTCACTGCCCCAAATTTCGGCGAAAACGGATAAAAAGTGTGGTTTTTACGGGCCTAAGACCCACAATCGGAGGATCGGTCTATATGGCAGCTATATCCAAATCTGATCCGATATGAGACAAATTGGCGAGGGATGTCGAATGTCCTAACACAACTCACTGTACTAAATTTCACCAAAATCCGATAATATATGAGGCTTTTATGGGCCTAAGACCCTAAATCGGCGGATCGGTGTATATGGCAGCTATATCCAAATCTGATCCGTTCAGGGCCAAATTGAAAAAAAAAAATTCGAAGGGCCCAACACAACTCACTGTCCCAAATTTCAGCAAAATCGGATAATAAATGTGACACTTATGGGCTTAAGACACTAAATCGGCGGATCGGTCTATATGGGGGCTATCTTATATATAAAAATCAATTTGTGTTTGTTTGCTTGTTTGTGTGTTCCTTATAGACTCAGAAACGGCAGAACCGATTTTCTTGAAATTTTCACAGGTGGTGCATAATGATCCCGTGGTGAAAATAGAGTACTACATATTTTGGTATCTGAAGGGGGGGGGCGGACCCTCCCCCTTACCCTAATTTTCAGAAACGCCAGATCTCGAAGATGGGTGGTGAGATTAAAGCGAAATTTTGTATGCTCTCATACAGAACCCTAAAAATAAAAATTTGGTATCCAAATTTCGTATAGGATACCTAGGGGGGCCGCCCCACCCTAAAACCCAACAAACACATATTTAGACCAATCACGACATTGTGGGACTCAAATGAAAGGTATTTAGGATAAGAAAACGTATCTGATATCCAATTTTCGGACCAAGTGTTAGGGGACCACCCCAACCCCCAAAACACCCCTTAATCAGACATATGTACCGACCATGGTAATATGGGACTCAAATGAAAGGTGTTTACAAGTAGAATAAGAATCTCATATCCAAATGTGGGACCACGTTTCAGGGGGTCCATCCCTTTCCCAAAACACCCCCCAAACAGGACTTATTTACTGACCATGGGAATATCGGGCTTAAATAAAAGGTATTTGAATGTAGAATACTAATCTGATATCCAAATATTGGACCAAGTGTTTTGGGGGTAGAGCAAGAATTGATACCCATGTTCGGCACCAATTTTCTAGGGGTCTACTCCTTTTCCCAAAATACCCCACAAAGAGCAATTTTTTACTGATGGCTCCATTGAAAAGTATATGAGATTTGAAAACGAATTTGATAACCAATTTTGGGGCCATGTACAATATTTGGGGGACGCCTCATCAAGTAAACTCCCTTAAAACAGTGGTATTATGGGGTTTTTGGGCAATTCCTATCCGTTTCGGCTGAAATATTGCACGAGGTGTTTTGTTATGACTTCCAACAACTGTATTAAGAATGGTTCAAATCGGTCCATAACCTGATATAGTTGCCATATAAACCGATCTGTGGTTTTGACTTCTTAAGCCTCTAGAGGACGCAATTATTATCCGATTTGGCTGAAATATTGCACGAGGTGTTTTGTTATGACATCCAACCACTGTGCGAAGTATGGTTCAAATCGGTCCATAACCTAATATAGCTGCCATATAAACCGATCTTGGGTCTTGACTTCTTGAGCCTCTAGAGGGCGCAATTCTAATCCCATTTCGCTAAAATTTTGCACGACATTTTTTGTTATGATATCCAATAGCTGTGCCAAGTATGGTTTAAATCGGTTAGTAACCTGATATAGCTGCCATATAAACGGATCTTGGGTCTTGACTTCTTGAGCCTCTAGATATCGCAATTATTATCCGATTTGCCTGACATTTTGTACAACGGCACCACCACTGTGGTACAGGGTATTATAGATTTGAGGATTTGTTTGCAACGCTAAGAAGGAGAAGAGCTAGACCCATCGATAAGTATATGGATCGGCTTAGAATCACTTCTTAATTCGATTTAGCTATGTCCGTCTATCCGTCTGTCTGTCTGTCCATGTACTTGTAATTAAGCTACATGTCGCATTTGTTGCCCGATTTTCACAAAATTTAGCACAAAAGTCTTTTTTGGCGAATGCTGTTGATTTTGAAAAAAATCGGCCGAGATTTAAATATAGCTCCCATATATATTTTTCATCCGATATGCCCTTTTGAAGCTGTAGGAATCGTAATTTTGGTGCGATCTCTACCAAATTTGGCACGAAGTGCGTTTTGTAACGTCCCAATATGTGTGCAAAATTTTATCATAATCGGATTAGATTTATATATAGCTCCCATATATAACTTTTGTCCGATATGCCCTTTTAAAGCTGTAGAAGGCACAATTTTGGCTCGATCTCTACCAAATTTGGCATTAAATGCTTTTTGTGATATCCCAACATGTGTGCAAAATTTCATTATAATCGGTTCAGATTTAGATATAGCTCCCATATATATTTTTCATCCGATATGGCCTTTTATGGCTGTAGAAGCAACAATTTTGGTCCGATACTTACAAAATTTGGCATGGGCCGTTTTATTGAACGTCCTCATATGTGTGCAAAGTTCCATAAAAATCGGCCCAGATTTAGATATAGCTCCCATATATATTTTTTCATCCGATATGGCCTTTTAAAGCTGTAGGAGTCGTAATTTTGGTGCTATCTCTACCAAATTTGACACGAAGTGCTTTTTGTGACGTATCAACATGTGTGCAAAATTTCATCACAATCGGATCAGATTTATATATAGCTCCCATATATAACTTTTGTCCGATATGGCCTTTTAAAGCTGTAGAAGGCACAATTTTGGCTCGATCTCTAACAAATATGGCACGAAATGCTTTTTGTGACGTCCCAATATGTGTGCAAAATTTCATTATAATTAGTTTCTTAAAAATCGATCCAGATTTATATATAGCTCCCATGTATATCTTTCATCCGATATGCCCTTTTAAAGCTGTAGTAGGCACAATTTTGGTCCCATCCTTACAAAATTTGGCGTGGAGCGTTTTATTCATCGTTCTCATATGTGTGCAAAGTTCTATAAAAATCGGTTCAGATTTAGATATAGCTCCCATATATATTTTTCATCCGATATGGCCTTTTAAGGCTGTGGAAGCCATAATTTTGGTCCGATCTCTATACAATTTTTCATTATATAGTTTAATTAACATCCCAATACGTGTGCAAAATTTCATTAAAATCGAACCAGATTTAGATAAAACTCCCAAATCTTTCGTGCGTTTGGACTTTTAAGGCTGTAGAGCCACAATTTTTTTCCATTCGATATTACAATAGGTATGCAAAATTAAAATCT
>NC_081554.1:21212233-21219733 GCF_963082655.1 Stomoxys calcitrans | reverse complement strand
TATCATGGAATTTTATGTTTCAAAGTGAGAGATATAGAGGGAGAGAGAGAGAGAGAGACATAGGATATGTCATGTAAACTTAATTGAGGTTTATTAAGAATATTATCTCTAGTCATTGGATTTTGCTGCTTTTGGTGTTTTTTGTGATTTAATTTAGCAGAGAACATGAAAGTGCAAAGACCAAATTGTTATGAAGAAGAAATATAATTGGTGCCAACATTGTTGCTGGCAATTTATTTCAAGGGGGACAAATGGATAAGTGAAAGTTGGCCAGGAATGTTAAAACTGAAAATTGAATATTTGGCTTTGATTAGGTCTATTGTCAATCAGGTATTTAAGACTTGAACATGAGTTCATAAGTGATGAATTTTTCACCGGTTTAGGACGAAAAGTGATTAACATATATACCCATATATGGGGGGTATCCAAAGTTCGGCCCGACTTCTAGGGGCTCAAGAACTCAAATCCGAGGATTGGTTTATATGGGAGCTGCATCCAAATCTGAACCGATATGGCCCATTGGCAATCCCCAACGACAACAATCAGGCATCTTAAGAGGCTGGCTTTACGCGTTCGACGCGTTTGTTGGAAGTCAAAATTCAAGCATTTGTTCCAAATTTCAGCTAAATCGTATAAAAATTGAGGCTTCTAAGGGCTCAAGAAGTCAAATCGGCAGATCATCTAAATCTAACCCTTATGACCCATTGCAATCCACAATGACCTACATCAACAGTTAGTATCTGCGCAACATTTTAAGAGGCTGGCCTAACGCGTTCGACCTCTATCATGATGTCGACAGACGGACGGACTGATATGGCTAGACTCAGAATGTCAAGACGATCCAGAATATAAATATTTTATGGGGTCGCAGATCAATATTTCGAGGAGTTACAAACGGAATGACTAGAGAAGTTCATAAGCAGGTTAAATTCGAAGAAGGGCTATATCAGACTATGTCTTGACATAGCCCCCATATAGACCGATATGCCGATTCAAGGTTTTAGGCCCATAGAAGCCACATTTATTATCCGATTTTGTTGAACTTTGGAACTGTGAGTTGTATTAGGCCCTTCGTCATCTTTCTGCAATTTTGCCCAGATCTGTCCAGATTTGGATATAACTGCCATTTAGACTGATCTCTGGATTTAAGGTCTTGAGCCCATAAAAGGTGCATTTATTACACGATGTCGCCGAAATTTGGGACAGTGAGTTGCGCTAGGCTCTTCTATAACTTTCTGCAATTTTGCTCAGATCGGCCCAGATTTGGATATAGCTGCCATATAGACCAATCTCTCGATTTAAGGTTTTAAACCCATAAAAGGCGCATTTATTGTCCGATTTTGCTGTAATTTGAGACTCTGAGTTGGCTTAGGTCCTTTGACGTCCTTCTACAACTTGGCTCAGATAGGTCCAGATTTGGATATAGCTGCCATATAGACAGATCTCCCGATTTAGGGTCCCAGGCTCATAAATCCCACACTTATTATCCGATTTTCCTGAAGTTTTAGACAGTGAGTTGTGTTATGCCCTTCAACATTCGTCTGTAATTTGGCCTAGATCGGTCCAGATTTGGATATAGTTGCCATATAGACCGATCCGCCGAATGAGGGCCTTAGGCCCATAAAAGCCATAGTTATTATTCGACTTTGCTGTAATTTGGGACAGTGAGTTGTGTTAAGCTCTTCGACATCTTTCTTCAATTTGGCTTAGATCGGTCCAGATTTGGATATAGCTGCCATATAGACCGATCTCCCGATTTAAGGTTTTGGGCAAATAAAAGGCGCATTTATTGTCCAACTTTTCCAAAACTTGTGACAGTGAGTTGTGTTAGGCCCTTCGACATCCCTTTCCAATTTGGCCTAGATCGGTCCAGATTTGGATATAGCTGCCATATAGACCGATTTCTCGATTTAAGGTTTTTGGCCCATAAAATGCCCATTTATTACCCGAATTCGTCAAAATTTGGGAGAGTGAGTTGCGCCAGGCTCTTCAATAACTTTCCACATTTTGCCTCAGATCGGTTCAGATTTGGATATAGCTGCCATATAGACCGATCTCCCGATTTAAGGTTTTGGGCAAATAAAAGGCGCATTTATTGTTCGACTTTTCCAAAACTTGTGACAGTGAGTTGTGTTAGGCCCTTCGACATCCCTTTCAATTTGGCCTAGATCGGTCCAGATTTGGATATAGCTGCCATATAGACCGATCTCCCGATTTATGGTTTTGGGCCCATAAAAATCGCATTGAATGTCCGATTTTGCTGTAATTTGGGGCACTGAGTTGTCTTAGGCCCTTTGACATCCTTCTACAACTTGGCTCAGATCAGTCCAGTTTTGGATATAGCTGCCATATAGACCGATCTCCCGATTTAGGGTGTCAGGCCCATAAAACCCACATTTATTATCCGATTTTCCGCCGAATGAGGGCCTTAGGCCCATAAAAGGCGCATTTATTGTCCGCTGTCACCCAAAATTTTGGACAGTGAGTTAAGTGAAGACCCCCGACATATTTCTGGAATTTGGTCTAGATAGATCAAGATTTGCATATAGCTGCCATATAGACCGATTTCTCGATTTAAGGTTTTGGACCCATAAAAGGCGCAGTTATTGTCCGATTTCACCGAAATGTAGCACAGGGAGTTGTGTTAGGCTCTTCGACAGTCCCTTTTAATTTGGCCCAGATCGGTTCAGATTTGGATATAGCTGCCATATAGACCGATCTCCCGATTTAAGGTTTTGGGTCCATAAAAGGCGCATTTATTGTCCGATTTCGCTGAAATTTGGGATAGTGCGTTGCGTTAGGCTCTTCAATAACTTTCTGCGATTTGGCTCAGATTGGTCTAGATTTGGATATAGCTGCCATATAGACCGATCTCCTGATTTGAGGTTTTGGGTCCATAAAAGGCGCATTTATTGTCCGATGTCGCCGAAATTTGAGACAGTGAGTAAGGTTAAGCTCCTCGATATACTTCTGCAGTTTGGCCCAGATCGGTTCGGATTTGGATATAGCTGCCATATAGACCGATCTCTCGATTTAAAGTTTTGGACCCATAAAGGGCGCATTTATTGTCCAATGTCGCCAAAATTTGGGACAGTGAGTTGCGTTAGGCTTTTCAAAAACTTTCTGCAATTTGGCCCAGATCGTTTCAGATTTGGATATAGCTGCCATATAGACCGATCTCTCGATTTAAGGTTTTGGGCCCATAAATGGTGCATTTATTGTCCGATTTCGCCGAAATTTGGGACAGAGTGTTGTGTTAGGCCCTTCGACATCCTTCATCAATTTGGCTCAGATCGGTTCAGATTTGTATATAGCTGCCGTATACACGGATTTCTCCATTTTAAGTCTTAGCCCATAAAAAGTAAATTTTTGATCCGATTTCGCTGAAATATGAAACAGTGACTTATGTTAGGTTTTTCGATATCCGAGATCGGTCTATATTCGTATATGGCTACCAAAAAGACCAATATTTTGTTTTACAAAATTGAACAATGACTAGTACTTATTAGTCCTCTCAATTTCCGTGTCGAATTTGGTCCACATCGTACCATATTTCGATAAAGCTGCTATGGGGGCATAAACTATGCATTTTTCACCGGATTATGACAAAAGGTGATTTACATATATACCCCAGGTGTTGGGTATCCAATGTTCGGCCCGGCTGAACTTAACGCCTTTTTACTGGTTGTTCTCTAATCCCGAAATATAAAAGACAAACCTCTATTACCCGATTGGGCTGACATTTTGCATGAAGTGTTTTGGTTTAATTTCGTATAACTGTTCCATGTGTGGTTTATATCGCTTCATAACCTGATATAACTCCCATATAAACTGATCTCGAATAATGACTTCTTGAGCCGCTATAGGGCGGTATTATAACCCGATTGGACTCAACTCTTGAATGAAGTGTTTTTATTTTTTAACTTGCAACAACTGCTTTATGTATTTCTCAAATCGATTCATTTCCTGATTTCCGATTGGATCTTGACTTTTTATGCCGCTAGAGGGCGTAGTTATAACCCGATTTGGCTGAAATTTTGCATAAAGTGTTTTGGTTTAACTTTCAACAACCGTTCCATGTATGGTTTACATCAGTTCATAACCTGTTGTAGCTCCCATATAAACCGATGTCGGATCTTGAGTTCTGAGGCCGCTAGAGGGCGCAGTTATTACCCGATTTGCCTGAAATTTTCCATGAAGTGTTGAAGTGTTTTGTTATGACTTGCAACAATTGTGTCAAGCATGGTCGTAAACCCGATTTGGCTGAAATTTTCCATGAAGTGTTGAAGTGTTTTGTTATGACTTGCAACAACTGTGTCAAGCATGGTCGTAATCGGTTTATAATCTGATGTTGCTCCCATATAAACAAATCTCACGATTTTATTTATTGAGCCACTATAGGGCGCGATTCTTATCCGATATGCCTGCAATTTTGCATAATGACTTCCACATTGGTATACAACAGCCTAACCAAGAATGGCTCGAATCGTTTCATAACTTGGTAAAGCTCGTCTAGCATAGGAATTCTTATCCATTACCCTTTGTTTGCCCCTAAAGATATATCGGGCCAAGAACTGGGCAAATGCGATCCATGGTGGAGGATATATAAGATACGTCTCGGTCGAACTTACCACTCTTTTATTTGTTACATGTTTTACTTCTTATATTGAGCCATCGATATATACTTTATGTGGTCTTAAAAAAATATTTTAATGACTAGATAAGAATACACCCCATCCTTTAGTGAGTATGTGTATAAAAAGAAATTTTCTGAAATTATTCAGCATCACATGGCCCAGTCCAAAGTTGCTTCCCTTCGTCATACATTGGCAACAAAATTCCCCTCCACAACAAAAAACAAATCCCCCTTCGACGCATCACAAAAAACTATCGTTATTTATGGCAAATAGTGTAAAAAAAAACGCAAAATATATAAAATACTGAAACAATGGATAAATCAAAGTTTGATATACGGAAAAATTGCAACAAAAGTGAAAGAGCAATGTGGAGAAAAAAAACCAATTCACACATTTAATAACAAAAATTTCACACGAAAAGTTATTAACATTGTTACGAAATGCTGAAAACAAACTTTGGAAAAAAAAATCTACAATAACCCCTTTCATTTTACCTACCCAATGATCGTCATCCCGCATAGTTATGCTATGCCAAAGGGTAATCTCCTGGATTTTATGATTTGATTTTCTTTTTGTTGTATGTTGAATGCTTTTGTTTTCTCTCCATTTCGCTCTTTACGGTGAAATGTTTCGCACAGATATTTCATGTCATCAGCATCATCATAAAAAACCATCAAGCGAAAGTAGCACCAGCAATAATAACAACAACAAAAACAACAACAGCAACAACAACCAAATTGTTAAATACTTTGTATGAAAACAATTTTGTACGCGGCGCATACTAATGAGAATTGCAAAAAATAAATATGAGGGCCATGTTGGTGTTGGTATTCATGATTATTCATGATAATAGTGATGATGGTGAAGGTGGTGCTGCAAGAGTTTCTGTAAACTTTCAAAGGCATCAACAAAAAATTTCATTTTTTTACTTTTTGGAAAATCTGACCTAAGCTAAGAGAGTCAGGTGCAACTGGCAATGGTTGGGTGAAAATCCAATGTTTTTCACAACCTGGCTTTCAAACTTTTCGATGTTGGAAATATGCGAAGGGAGCTGCGTATCAAAAACATAACGCACACAGAATTGTTGTATAATAATGAAATAATTCTCATAAGAAATCAGACGAAATTCCAGAAACAAGCATTCGAATTCAATTAGTCAAACGAACTTAAGAAAACAAGGCAAAGCGTGCTAAGTTCGGCCGGGCCGAATCTTGGGAGTCCACCACCATGGATTCTGCTAAAAATTTATACAAAATAAACTTAGTTGAAGGGCACAATTTTATTCTAAACCAACAAAAATTAAAGTTCCTGGGAACGACCAAGGATGATCGAGAGGCCGGTAAGGGAGCTATATTAGGTTTTAAGCTGATTTGGACCGTATTTGGCATAGTTGTTGGAAGTCATAATTAACCACTAAATGACAACATTAAACCAAATCGGACCAAAATTGAGGCTGTAGGGGCTCAAGAAATCAAAATGGAATATCGGTTTATATGGGAGCTATGTCAGGTTATACACCGATTCGGACAGTACAAATCACAGCTGTTGAAAATCATAACAGAACTCTACATGGAAAATTTCAGCCTAATGGGACAAAAAATGCGCCTTGTATGGGCTCAAGAAGTCAAATCGGGAGATCGGTTTATATGGGAGCTATATCAGGTTAAGGCAAAAATTCGGACCGTACTTAGCACAGTTGTTGGAAGTCATACCTGAACACTACATGCGAAATATCAGCCAAATCGGACAAAAATTGCTGCTTGTAAGGTCTCAAGAAGTCAAATCGGGAGATCGATTTATATGGAAGCTATATCAGGTTATAGACCGATTCCGACTGTACTTAGCACAGATGTTGGAAGTCATAACTGAACACTACCTGCAAAATTTCAACCACATCGGAGAAAAACTGCGGTCTGTAAGGGCTCAAGAAGTCAAATCGGAAGATTGGTTTATATAGGAGCCAAATGTTAGCCAAATCGGACAAAAATTGCGGCTTGTAAGGGCTCAAGAAGTCAAATGGGGAGAACGGTTTATATGGGAGCTATATCTCAGAACGTCGTGACCTCATGTTACAACCTAGACTAGATTCGTATACCCCCATTCTATGGTGGTGGGTGTAAAAACATTTGGACAATTTCTCAGGTTAGGTTGAAAAGAGGGTGCAGATATTAATCTGTCCATGCCACTATGGACATACACCTAAGCCAGTAATCGGCTTTTTGTGCGTTTTTAAAACTATAAAGTAACCTCTAAGAAGTAAAAAAGGCGTTAAGTTCGGCCGGGCCGAACTTTGGATACCCACCACCTCGGATATATATGTAGACCACCTTTCGTCACAATCCGGTGGAAAAAGCATACCTTATGTCCCATAGCAGTTATAACGAAATATGTTCCGATTTGAAACAATACTAATTTTATTGGACCAAGACTTTAAATCAAGATATCGGTCTATATGGCAGCTATATCCAAATCTGAACCGATTTGGGCCAAGTTGCGGAAAAATTTCAAAGAGGCACAACTCACTATCCCGAATTTAGGCGAAATCGGCGCCTATTTTGGGGCCAAGACTTTAAATCGAGATATGGGTCTATATGGCAGCTATAACCAAATCTGGACCGATTTGGGCCAAGTTGCGGAAAAACTTCAAAGAGCCTAACACAACTCTCTGTTCCAAATTGCGGCGAAATCAGACAATAATTGCGGCTTTTATGGGCCCAAAACCTTAGGTCGAGAGATTGGTCTATATGGCAGCTATATCCAAATCTTGACCGATCTCGGCCATATTAAAGACTGATGTTGACTAACACAACCCACTGTTCCAAATTTTAGTAAAAATCGGACAATAAATGCGCCTTTTATGGGC
>NC_081554.1:21197871-21212033 GCF_963082655.1 Stomoxys calcitrans | reverse complement strand
GTACTCATTTATATGTGAGAAGTTTGCACCTGTTCTTTAGTGGAATATGTTCATGGGCAAAATTCGCATTTGCATATCAGGTTATAGACCGATTTGGACCGTACTTCGTATGGTTGTTGGAAGACATGACAAAACACTATGCACAAAATTTAAGTCACCAGTGGCTCAAGAAGTGAAATCAGGAGATAGGTTTATATGGGAGCTATAACAGTTTCTTGACCGAGTTGAACGGTACTTGGCACAGTTATTAAAAGTCATAACAGAACACTATGTGCCAAATTTCAGCCAAATTGGATAAGAATTGTACTCTATAGTGGCTTAAGAAATAAAATTGGAAAATCTGTTTATGTGGGAGCCATACCAGGTTGTGAACCGTTTTGAGCCATACTCGACACAGCTGTTTACTTTCAACCCAAAACACTTTATGTCAAATATCACCCAAATCGGATACTAATTGCGCTTTCTAGAGGATCAAAAAGACAAGATACGAGATCGGAATAAATCGGAGCTATATCAGGTTATAAACGATTTAAACCATTCTTGCGCAGTTGTTTGAACTTCGTGCAAAATTTCAGTCGAATCGGATAATAGTTGCGACCTCTATCGGCTCAAAAAGTCAAGATCCAAAAGCGGTTTATATATGTGCTATATCAGGTTATGAACCGATTTAGACCATATTTAGCTGATTTATAGATGGTCAAACCAAACTTCTTCGTCCAAAATTTCAGCCATATTGCACCCCCTAGCGGCTAAAGAGGTTAAAAACCGAAATCGATTTGTATGGGAGCTGAACTGATCTAAGCCATACTTGGCACAGTTGTTGATTTTCCAACCAAAACACCTCGTGCAAACTTTCAGCCAAATCGAATAATATTTGCGCCCTCTAGCGGCTCAAGAATTCACTATCCGATATGGGTTTATATGAGAGCTATATCAGGTTATAAACCGATTTTAACCATACTTGGCACAAACCAAACCACTTCGTGCAAAATTTCATCCAAACCAGGTTTTGAACCGATTTCAACCATACTCGACGCAGCTGTTGACTGTCAACCCAAAAACACTTTACGTAATATTTCACCCAAATCGGATACTAATTGCGCCCTCTAGACGCTTACAAAGTCAAGATCCAAGATTGGATTATATGGAAGGTATATCTGGTTATAAACCGATTTAAACCATTCTTGGCCCAATCAGATTATGATTGCGACATCTATCGGCTCAAGAAGTCCAGATCAGAGATGGGAGCTATATCAGGTTATGGACCGATTTGGACCATACTCCACATTGTCGTCTCAGATAAAATATATAGATTGGAGCTAAATCAGAACCGATTTTAATGAAATTTTGCGCACGTATTGGAACGCCAAAAAAACGTATCATGAAAATTCGGACGAAAATTGTGGTTTCAAATTTGGCAACGATCGGACTAAAATTGTATCTGCTACAGCCTTAAAACGTCATATCGGATAAAAGACATATATGGGGGCTATATCTAAATTTTACCGATTTTAATTGCAGCCGTATTGAAACTTCAAAGAAAACACCTCGTGCAAAATTTTGTAAAGATCGGACCAAAAATTGTGGCTGCTATAGCCATAAAATTCCACATCGGATAAAAGGTTATACATGGGAGATATATCTAAATTTGAACCGATTTTAGCGAAATTTTGCACACATATGAGAACGTTGAAAAAAACGGCCCATCCCAAATTTTGTAAAGATCCGACCAAAATTGTGGCTTCTACAACAATAAAAGGCCATATCGGATGAAAAAATATATATGGAGCTATATCTAAATCTGGACCGATTTTTATGGAACTTTGCACACATAGGACGTTGAATAAAACGGCCCATGCCAAATTTTGTAAATATCGGACGAAAATTGTGGCTTCTACAGCCATAAAAGGCAATATCGGATGAAAGATATATATGGGAGCCATATATAAATCTGATCGATTATGATAAAACTTTGCACACATATTGGGACGTCACAAAAAGCACTTCGTGCCAAATTTGGTAGAGATCGCACCAAAATAGTGGCTACTACAGCTTTAAAAGGGCATATCGGATGAAAGATATACATTACAGCTATATATAAATCTGATCCGAATATGATGAAATTTTCCACACATATTGGGACGTCACAAAAAGCACTTCGTGCCAAATTTGGTAGAGATCGCACCAAAATAGTGGCTACTACAGCTTTAAAAGGGCATATCGGATGAAAGATATACATTACAGCTACATATAAATCTGATCCGAATATGATGAAATTTTGCACACATATTGGGACGTCACAAAAAGCACTTCGTGCCAAATTTGGTAGAGATCGCACCAAAATTGCGACTACTACAGCCTTAAAAGTCCATATTGGGGGAAAGACATATGTGGGAGCCATATCTAAATCTGAATCGATTTCGTTCAAAACCAATAGCGTTCATCCTTGGGCCAAAAAAGAGACTTGAGCAAAATTGCATGTCAATCGAACAATAAATGCGACCCGTAACTTGATCACAAGAATATATGGACTGGGAGACGGACAGACGGACCGGCGGACAGACGGACCGACGGACAGATGGACCGACGGACAGACGGACCGACGGACAGACGGACACAGCTAAATCGAGTCATGAAGTGATTCTTAGCCGATCGGTATACTTATATATGGGTCTATGTCTTCTCCTTCTAACCATTGCAAACCAATGCACAAAGTTATGATACTCTGTACCACAGTTGTGTGTAGGGTATAAAAAGGAGTCCCTTGTTATTAAACTAATACTTGAATCGGACGCATTAATATGTGAGAAGTTTGGCCCTGTTCTATAATGGGATGTTCAGGGGCAACTTTTGTACTTTGCTTTGGGGATTAAAAATGGGCTATATCGGTTCCGATTTAGATATAGTTTCCTTATAAGCCGATTTCTGATTTTTACACCCACCTCCGAAGGATGGGGGTATATTCATTTTGTCATTCCGTTTGCAACACATCGAAATATCCATTTCCGACCCAATAAAGTATATATATTCTTGATCAGCGTAAAAATCTAAGACGATATAGACATGTCCGTCCGTCTGTCTGTTGAAATCACGCTACAGTCTTCAAAAAAAATAATTATTGAGCTGAAACTTTGCAGAAGATTGCCTATATCGGACTATATCTTGATATAGCCCCCATATGGATTGATCCGCCGATTTAGGGTCTTGGGCCCATAAAAGCCACATTTATTATGCGATTTTGCTGAAATTTGGGACAGTGAGTTTAGTTAGACCCTAAAACATCCTTCGTCAATTTGGCTCAGATCGGTGCAGATTTGGATATAGCTGCCATATAGACCGATCCGCCGATTAAGGGTCTTAGGCCCATAAAAGCCATATTTATTATCCGATTTTGCTGAAATTTGGGACAGTGAGTTGTGTTAAGCCCTTCGACATCCTTTGTAAATTTGGTCCAGATCGGTCCAGATTTGGATATAGCTGCCATATAGACCGATCCTCCGATTTAGGGTCCTAGTCCTATAAAGGCCACATTTATTATTCAATTTCGCTGAAATTTGAGACAGTGAGCTGTGTTAGGTCTTTCAACATCCTTCGTAAATTTGGTTCAGATAGGTCCAGATTTGGATATAGCTGCCATATAGACCGATCCTCCGATTTAGGGTTGTAGGCCCATATAAGCCACATTTATCATCCGATTTTGCTGAAAATTGGCACAGTGAATTGTGTTAGGCCTTTTGATATCCCTCATCAATTTGGTGCAGATCGGTCCAGTTTTGGATATAGCTGCCATATAGACCGATCCCTCGATTTCAAGTTTTGGGCCCATAAAAGGCGCATTTATTGTCCGATGTCGCCGAAGTTTGGGACAGTGAGTTAAGATAAGCCCCTCGACATAATTCTGCAATATGGCATAGATCGGTTAAGATTTGGATAAAGCTGCCATATATACCGATCTCTCTATTTAAGGTTTTGGGCCCATAAAAGGTGCATTTATTGTCCGATGTCGCCGAAATGCAGGACAGTGAGTTAGGTTAAGCCCTTCGACTTCCTTCTGCAATATGGCCCAGATCAGTCCAGATTGGGATATAGCTGCCATATAGACCGATATCTCGATGAAAAGCCTTGACCCAATAAAAGGCGCATTTATAATCCGATTTCACTGAAATTTGACACAGTGACGTATGTTAGGTTTTTCGACATTCGTGTCGTGTATGGTTCAGATCGGTTTATTTTTAGATATAGCTACTAAAAAGATCAAAATTTTGTTTCACACAGTTAAACAATGAATTGTACTTATCAGTATTTGGTCCAAATCGGAACATATTTTGATATAGCATTTTTCTCCGGATTTGACGAAAGGTGGTTTACATATAAACCCGAGGTGGTGGGTATCCAAAGTTCGGCCCGGCCGAACTTAACGCCTTTTTACTTGTTATTTGTTATTTTTGAAATTGTTATCCGATTTGGCTAAAATTTCGCACGGAGTGTTTTATTATAACTTCAAACAAATGTGGCAAGTAGGGTCGAAATTGCTCTATAACCTGATATAGCTACCAACCTTCCAATTTGACAACGTGAGCACCTAGAAGCTGCAATTAGCCGATTCGGCTGAAATTCGAAATCGTGCCACGTATGTTTAAAATCGGTTTCTAATCCGTGGTGGAGGGTTCCTTGGGACATTTTTACTTGTTTTAAGTTAGTTTCAAATCGAATTCTTCTTAAACTTGGTCTTGACAAAACTAAGCTGTTTGCCCTACCCTTGCATTCTATATAAAGTTGTATCATTTATCCACCTCATACATATTTCCCTATATAACATTCAAATACAAACATCATCAATAACATTTTAGACTAAAATACCCCACATTGAGCAATTACCCCCTTGATCTCCTTTGGGCCAAGTGTAGTTCATAGGTTTAAAGTCAAACACACACACACACACACACGCACAACAAATTGGTCAGTCATAATCCCTAGTGTAGTTGGAAAGAAAACATTAAACCCCCCTTTGGATGGTCATTTTATTTTCCTTCACACAATTAATCTTTTACTCTTGTTTTGTTTTGTGGCCCTTTTAAAGGCAAGACCTATGTGATTTAAAGGATCTCTTGCTTCATCAAAAGTCTTAAGGCCATATCAAGTGTTGTCACACATATATATATTTTAAGGCTCTATCAACACCATAAAGTGAATAAAAACAAACCTATTGAGACCATATGTTATGCTGGTGCCCCAACATTAATAAAGGTAAAAATAATATGATTTTAGCAAAATTTCGTTGTGGGCGGGGCAGGTAGAATATGTCACATAAGCCTCTCCATAGCAGATTTACTCAAATCCGCAAATATTTATACAGCCTCGGGTCAACTAACTTCAAAATGACCCTTTTCGAACATACATACATGCAGCCACATGGCAGCGTACAGACACGCACACACTCATATTTTGTATTGGTCTCTAACAGATTTATCATGAGCAAATCTGTTGATATATGTTGCCGTAACATTGCGGTTTGCTGAGGGGGAGCAAATCAAAAGCAGAAGTCTACAATGATTTCATTTCACCGCTAGTCATGTTGACAGATACTTCTCTTACATATGTGTGAAATTCATCATGATTTTGGTGGGAAAAGGGGTGGTCGAAAGAGACGACCTTCATTAGGTTGAATGAAAAAGACATACCATACGTAAGTACCAAATGACATATTTAATTCAAAGGAAGTTTATGGTATGATATCAAACTTGTCACACTGTCAAAATATATATGTCTCAGAGGGAATAATGAAAAAGGATGTACTGTAGTATAAGAATATGTAGGAAAAGTTGTAAACTGTATGAATTTGAACGAGTAAAGAAGGGCTTATATCGAATAAAGCCGACTCCTTCATACCACACTGGGTATGCAGACTTATTTGAATTTATGAATTCGGAACAAAGTCCGTACGTTTTGATAGAGCCATAGAGGAAATTGTTGTGCAAGATTTTGAGAAGATCGGAGGACTTGCATAGGCTCTAGACGTGAAAATCTAGAAGTAAAACAAGTAAAAAGGCGTAAAGTTAGGCCGGGTCGAACTTTGGGTACCCACCACCTCGGGTTATATGTAAATCACTTTTCGTCAAAATCAGGTGAAAAATTCATACCTAATGCACCATAGCAGATATATCGGAGCATGTTCCGATTTGGACCCAATACTTATAAGTACAAGTCATTGTTCAACTGTGTGCGATAAAATATTGGTCTTTTAGTACCTATATCTAAAAATAAACCGATCTGAATCATATACGACAAGGATGTCGAAAAGCCTAACATAAGCCACTGTGTCAAATTTCAGTAAAATCGGATTATAAATGCGCCTTATATGGACGCAAGACTTTAAATCAAGATATCGGTCTATATAGCAGCTATATTCAAATATAGACCGATTTTGGCCAAGTTTCAGAAAAATTTGGAAGAGCCTAACAGAACCCACTGTCCCATATTTCGGCGAGAGCGGACAATAAATGCGCCTTTTATGGGTACAAAACCTTAAATCGAGAGATCGGTCTATATGGTAGCTATATCCAAATCTGGACCGATGTATGTCATATTGAAGAAGTATACCGGGGGCCTTAACTTAACTCACAGTCCCAAATTTCGGCAACATCGGAGAATAAATGCACCTTTTATGGGCCCAAAACCTTAAATCCAGTGATCAGTCTATATGTCAGCTATATGCAAATCTGGACCGATCTATGCCATATTGCAGTAGTATGTCGAGGTGCTGAACTTAACCCACTGTACCAAATTTCGTCAACATCGGATAATAAATGCGCCTTTTATGGGTCCAAAACCTTAAATCGAGAGATCCGTCTATATGGCAGCTATATGCAAATCTGGACCGATTTATGTGATATTGCACAAGTAAGTCGAGGGGCTTAACTTAACCCACTGTACCAAATTTCGGCAACATCGGATAATAAATGCGCCTTTTATGTTCACAAGACCTTAAATCGAGAGATTGGTCTATATGGCCAAATCCAAATCTGGACCGATCTGTGTCATATTGTAGAAGAATGTCAAGGGGCTTCACCTAACCCACAGTCCCAAATTTCGGCAACATCGGATAATAAGTGCGCCTTTCATGTTCAGAAAACCTTAAATCGAGAGATCGGTCTATATGGCAGCTATGTCCAAATCTGAACCGATGTATGTCATATTGAAGAAGTATATCGAGGGGCTTAACTTAACTCACAGTCCCAAATTTCGGCTACATCGGAGAATAAATGCTCCTTTTATGGGCCCAAAACCTTAAATCAAGTGATCGGTCTATATGGCAGCTATATGCAAATCTTGACCGATCTAGACTAAATTGAAGAAGGATGTCGTAGGGCCTAACACAACTCACTGTCCTGAATATCAGCAAAATTGGACAATAAAATCCCCTTTTATGGCCCCAAAAACATTAAATCGAGAGATCGGTCTATATGGGAGCTATATCCAAATATGATCTAATCTGAGCCAAATTGAAGAAAGCTGTTGAAGATCCTTACACAATTCTCCGTCTTAAATTTCAACAAAATCGGATAAAAAATATGGCTTTTATGGGCCTAAGAGCCAAAATCGGCTGATCGGTGCATATGACAGCTATATCCAAATCTGGATTGATCTGGGCCAAATTGAAGAAGGATATTGAATGGCCTAACACAACTTACTGTACTAAATTTCAGCAAAATCGGATAAAAAATATGGCTTTTATGGGCCCAAAACCTTAAATCGAGTGATCGGTCTATATGGCAGCTATATTCAAATCTAGAACGATCTGGGTCAAATTGAAGAGGGATATCGAAAGACCTAACACAACCCACTGTCCTGAATATCAGCAAAATCGGATAATATATGTGGCTTTTATTGGCCTAAGACCCTAAATCGGCGGATCGGTCTATATGGGGGCTATATCAAGATATAGTCCGATATAGCCCATCCGAACTTAACCTGCTTATGGACAAAAAAAGAATCTGTGCAAAGTTTCAGTTTAATATCTTTATTTTTGAATTCTGTAGCGTGATTTCAACAGTCAGATGGACAAACGGACAGACGGACGGACATGTCTAGATCGTCTTAGACTTATACGCTGAACAAGAATATATATACTTTATAGGGTCGGAAATGGATATTTCGATGTGTTGCAAACGGAATGACAAAATGAATATACCCCCATCCTTCGGTGGTGGGTATAAAAATGTTAAGCGGTGGCTATCCCATCCTTATGCTGGCGACATTTGGGAGGTACTGTACCATGTAAAAACTTCTCCTCATAGAGGTGTCGCACTGCGGCACGCCTTTCGGACTCCTTATCATTGAGCTTAAAAAAACTTGAATAGGACTACACTCATTGATATGTGAGAAGTTTGCCCCAGTTCTTCTTTAATGGAATGTTCATGGGCAAATTTGCATTTTCATATATCAACATAGGTTTCAGCCTTAAAAGTTGTATGAAAACTCGGTGGTGTAAGATATTATACAGTTTTGATATAGCTCCGCACGATTTTGCCTTTCCTTACTGGTTTTTGTCTCGACTTCATTGTCGCTACAGTTCGATATGAGAAATAACTCGCTGCACACTGAGTCATGTGAATGAGTCTCTCTGTCCTTTTCCAAAGATGAACTGATCACACAAATCGTTGTTGTATTTGTCTCATATAAAAAATCCTACATGTAAGTGTGTTTACCCATGCTTTTGTGAAATCAACCATGTTGCCTTTGTACAAATTTCGTAACACAAAAGCAGACGAGAGGAAAAATAATTTGCCTGAATCAAAATTTACCCGAATACAAGCGTTGTACATCGTGCACTTGCTGAAATCTGAATCAATTTCTTTTTTCATTCACTCATCTCGTTGTCTTCGTGTTTTTTATACCCTCCACCAAAGGATGGGGGTATACTAATTTCGTTATTCTTTTTGTAACACCTCGAAAAATGCGTCTGAGACCCCATAAAGTATATATACTCTTGATCGTTATGGCATTTTAAGTCGATCTAGCCATGTCACCGTCTGTCCGTCCGTCCGTCCATCTGTCTGTCGAAAGCACACTAACTTTCGAAGGAGTAAAGCTAGCTGCTTGAAATTTTGCCCAAATACTTCCTATAGGTTTAGATCGGTTGGGATTGTAAATGGGCCAAATCGGTCCATGGTTTGATATATCTGCCATATAAACTGATGTTGAGTCTTGACTTCTTGAGCCTCTAGAGAACGCAATTCTCGCCAGATTTGACAGGCCTCTAGAGGGCCCAAATCTCGTTATGACTTCCAATAACTGTGCTAAGTATGGCGCAAATCGGTAAATAACCTGATAAAACTGCCATATAAACCGATCTGGGATCTTGACCTCTTGAGCCTCTAGAGGGCACAATTCTTGTCCGATTTGACTGAAATTTTGCGCGTAGTGTTTTGGTATCACTTTCAACGACTGCACTTAGTATGGTTCAAATCGGTCCATGTTTTGATGTAGCTGCCATATAAACCGATCTTGGGTCTTGACTTCCTTAGCCTCTAGAGGGCGCAATACTTGCCATATAAACCGATTTGACAGAAATGTTGCACTTTGTATTTTGGTGGTATTTCCAACAGACATGCTAAGTATGGTTTAAATCGGGCCATGTTTTGATATAGCTACCACATAAAACGATCTTGTGTCTTGACTTATTGAGCCTCTAAAGGGCGCAATTATAATCGGATTTGACTGAAATTTTGCACGTAGTGTTTTTTTAATGGCTTCCAATGACTGTGCTAAATATGGCGCAAATCGGTATAGAACCTGATATAGCTGCCATATAGACCGATCTGGGATCTTGACTTACTGAGCCTCTAGAAGCCGCAATTCTCATCCGATTTGACAGTCCTCTAGAGGGCCCAAATCCCGTTCGATTTGACCCAAATTTTGCATGTGGTGTTTTGGTATCACTTCCAACACCTGTGTGAGGTATGATTCATATCGGTTCATAATCTGGTATAGCTGTCATATGAACCGATATGGGATCTTGACTTCTTGAGCCTCTAGACGGCGCAATTTTCATCCGATTTGACTAAAATTTTGCACGATGTGTTTTGTTGTGATTTCCAATAACTGTGCTAAGTATGGCGCTAATCGGTACATAACCTGATATAGCTGCCATATAAACCGATCTGGGATCTTGACTTCTTGGGTCTTTAGAGGACGCAATTCTCATCCGATTTGGCAGAAATTTTGCACGTCGTGCTTTGGTGTCATTTCCAACAACTGCGCTAAGTATAGTTTAAATCGGTTCATGTTTTGATATAGCTGCCATATAAGCCGATCTTGGGTCTTGAATTCCTGAGCCTCTAGAGGGCGCAATTCTCCTCCGATTTGACAGAAATGTTGTACTTCGTGTTTTGGTATCACTTCCAACAACTGCGTTAAGTATAGTTTAAATCGGGACATGTTTTGATATAGCTACCATGTAAACCGATCTTGGGTCTTGACTTCCTGAACCTCTAGAGGGCGCAGCAATTCTCCTCCGATTTGACAGAAATGTGGCACTTTGTGTTTTGGTTTCTCTTCCAACAAACGTGCCAAGTATGGTTTAAATCGGGAAATGTTTTGATATAGCTGCCATATAAACCGATCTTGGGTCTTGACTTCTTGAGCCTCTAGAGGGCGCAATTCTCATCCGATTTGGCACGTGCCAAGTATGGTTTAAATCGGGAAATGTTTTGATATAGCTGCCATATAAACCGATCTTGGGTCTTGACTTCTTGAGCTTCTAGAGGGCGCAATTCTCATCCGATTTGGCAGAAATTTTGTACAACGGCTTCTCTAATGGCCTTCAACATAAGTGTCTCATATGGTCTGAATCGATCAATAGCTTGATGCGTCTCCCATATAAGCCTATCTCCCGATTTTGCTTCTTGAGCCCATACACGGCGTAATTCTTATCCGAATGAACGGAAATATTACACAGTGACTTCTACAATGTTCAGCATTAATTTATAGTCCGAATCTGACTATAACTTCATATAGCCCCAAAAGCATAACAGTTCTTATTGAATATTCTTTGTTTGCCTAATAAGAGATACCGCGCATAGAACTCGACAAATGCGATCCATGGTTGAGGGTATATAAAATTCGACCCGGCCGAATTTAACACGCTATTACTTGTTTTTATACCCACCACCGAAGGATGGGGGTATATTCATTTTGTCATTCCGTTTGCAACACATCGAAATATCCATTTCCGACCCTATAAAGTATATATGTTCTTGATCAGCGTAAAAATCTAAGACGATCTAGACATGTCCGTCCGTCTGTCCGTCTGTCTGTTGAAATCACGCTACAGTCTTTAAAAATTGAGATATTGAGCTGAAATTTTGCACAGGCTATCTTTTTGTCCATAAGCAGGTTAAGTTCGAAGATGGGCTATATCGGACTATATCTTGATATAGCCCCCATATAGACCGATCCCCCGATTTAGGGTCTTAGGCCCATAAAAGCCACATTTATTATCCGATTTTGCTGAAATTTGGGACAGTGAGTTGTGTTAGGCCCTTTGACATCCTCCGTCAATTTGGCCCAGATCGGTCCAGAGTTGGATATAGCTGCCATATAGACCCATCCTCCGACTTAGGGTCTTTGGCCAATAAAAGCCACATTTATTATCCGATTTTACTGAAATTTGGGACGGTGAGTTGTGTTAGGCCCTTTGACATCCTCCGTCAATTTGGCCCAGATCGGTCCAGAGTTGGATATAGCTGCCATATAGACCGATCTTCCGATTTAGGGTCTTAGGCCCATAAAAGCCACATTTATTATCCGATTTGGATGAAATTTGGCACAGTGAGTTGTGTTAGGCCCTTCAACATTTTTCGTCAATTTGGCCCAGATCGGTCCAAATTTGGATATAGCTGCCATATAGACCGATCTTCCGATTTAGGGTCTTAGGCCCATAAAAGCCACATTTATTATCCGATTTGGATGAAATTTGGCACAGTGAGTTGTGTTAGGCCCTTCAACATTTTTCGTCAATTTGGCCCAGATCGGTCCAAATTTGGATATAGCTGCCATATAGACCGATCCTCCGATTTATGGTCTTAGGCCCATAAAAGCCACATTTATTATCCGATTTTGCTGAAATTGGGGACAGTGAGTTGTGTTGAGCCCTTCGATGTCTTTCGTCAATTTGGCCTAGATCGGTCCAAATTTGGATATAGCTGCCATATAGACCGATCCTCCGATTTATGGTCTTAGGCCCATAAAAGCCACATTTATTACCCGATTTTGCTGAAATTTGGGACAGTGAGTTGTGTTGAGCCCTTCGATATCTTTCGTCAATTTGGCCTAGATCGGTCCAAATTTGGATATAGCTGCCATATATACCGATCCTCCCATTTATGGTCTTAGGCCCATAAAAGCCACATTTATTATCCGATTTTGCTGAAATTTAGGACAGTGATTTGCCTTAGGCCCTTCGACATCTTTCTTCTATTTGGCCCTGATCAGTTCAGATTTGGATAAAGCTGCCATATAGACCGATCTCTCGATTTAAGGTTTTGGGCCCATAAAAAGCGCATTTATTGTCCGATGTCGCCGAAATTTGGGACAATGACTTGTGTTGGGCCCTTCGATATTTGTCTTCAATTTGGCTCAGATCGGTCCAGATTTGGATATAGCTGCCATATTGACCGATCTCTCGGTTGAACAATGACTTGTACTTATAAGCATTTGGTCTAAATCGGATGATATCTATAGAGCTGCTATGGGGCATAAGGTATGCATTTTTCACTAGATTTTGACGAAATGTGGTTCACATATATACCCGAGGTGGTGGGTATCCAAAGTTCGGCATGGCCGAACTTAACGCCTTTTTACTTGTTTTGTTTAACTCATTTCTAAATTGTCTCAAACAATTTTGTATTTTTCAACGAAGGGTTCAATTCTAGAGATACTCTATGGTTATTAGTGTGCTTTGAAAACAAAAATGGTATTGTTCAGGTGCTTTGTTGAGCATGCTGGTATATCTGTACGGTTTTTTTGAAAATTCATCAAGTGACAGTTATCTAAGAATTGTTTTGGTATTGTTTAGGCCTCTGTTGAGTATGCTGGTATATCTGTACGGCTTCTTGAAAATTCATTAAGTTACAGTTATCTAAGATTTGTCTTCGTGGCCTATTTTCTAATGTATAAATCAATCGCCCCAACATCACTTTCCTGCTCCCTGCTCCCAATTCTGCTTATAGTAAAATGCAAATTTTGCCCATGAACATTCCACTAAGGAACAGGGGCAAACTTCTCACATATCAATGAGTGCAGTCCGATTCAAGTTTTAAGCTCAATGATAACCCTCCTTTTTATAGCCGAGTCCGAACGGCGTGACGCAGTGCGACACCTCTTTGGAGAGAAGTTTTACATGGCATAGTACCTCACAAATGTTGCCAGCATTAGGAGGGGAAAACAACCACTGAAAATTGTTTCTGATGGTGTCGCCAGAATTCGAACCCAGACGTTCAGAGTCATAGGCGGACATGCTAACCTCTGCTCTACGGTGGCCTGCTTATAGTACACTAATAAATCTCAAGGCGATCGTTTGAGCCCTACCTAAAATGCACACAAGCGGCATATACTCAGTCAGAACTGGTTGCAGCATAACCGCTGGGTACCACGACTCTATCAGCCTAGGTCGTAGATCCCATCTGCTACCTAAGAGCTGGCATTCGTAAACATAGGCAAAAGCCTTTCTTACAGTCCATAATCACCCCAAGCAATTTAAACGACCTTGATTGCTCCCAGGCAAGCATTATTCTCCACCTAAAAACTTGACAAATTCAGATTTCATTGCATTCGTTTCCATCTAAGCCACACCCGAACCAAAACTTTGGACAATGCACACAAAAATGTTCCGGTGACTACTGGCGCCTCAAGCCTCGGTAGCCACCAAAGACAAGAATTCTAAGCATCAGTAAAAAACCTTGAAAAAATCAACCTTACTAATCTAACCTAAGTTCATAGCGTGATCAAAAATCCTCCTGCTCCGTTTCCTCACCCTGACGAAATTGTGCGGAATATTGCCAAAATAATTCTTAAATTATACGAAATTTAATGTAGATTACAAATATGGCAAAAAAAAATGTCCTGAGAATATTGACCACCTTGTGGTCAATCCTTTTGTG
>NC_081554.1:21112871-21192871 GCF_963082655.1 Stomoxys calcitrans | reverse complement strand
TGTTTTGTGTCTAGCTGCCATAGTATGTGTGCAAGTTTTTAGCTTATGAGTGTGTGTGTGCGGCTAAGTGCAATCAGTATTTATGTGAATCTGTTTTTTTCAGCGACAAGACGGGAGACAAACAGCTTGCAAGGGTTGATGTACGTTGCTTAAAGTCACATCATATGGTAGGTAGAGAAACTTCGTAGATGCGTGTGTGTGTGTGTTAGCGACCTACAGCCAACCCAGTAGGATATATGACAAAAGGTATTCACTCAAGTATGCGATAGAAAAAAAACCGGGTAAGCAAGTTCTGCTCAAGGTAACAAATTGAACACATATGGATATAAGTAGACCGAATGGGAAGAAATAGGAATAAAGGGATTTGGAGTAGAGTATGATTTTGATATCAATATTTGCGAACGAGTTTCCCGGGGCATTTCTTAAGGACTATTTTAATGCCACACTTTTATCCTATTGGGATATAAGCACATAATGTATGTATCAACATATATGTGCATGTTTCAGTTTGTCCATATGTGTGGAAAATAAAAAGCCAAGAGTATGATCTACAGATTTTATGTGCTTTGGCCCAAAAATCTGGGTCATCAACAGGAAATGCAGCTAATTTTTCTTATGGCAGTTTTTACCTTACCCCTTCGCTTCGATTCTTCCAAACGCAAAGCATCTTTACATCTGTTTTCGGTTAAGATTTATGGCTTGGTAAAAACGGCGTATGTGTGTGTGTATGTAAGTAAAATGCATTCCCAGAATTTCCGTGTAAAATTCCAAAAAGTCGTATTGTCGCTTGTTGTGGCACAAAAGTAGCACAAACGTAAGTCAAAGAGGTTTACAAACCTTTTTAGTGGCAAGACAGAGCATTAGAACGGTTTTTAGTGGCAACAACAATGGCGCTAAACGACCACAACATGGCCAACGCTAAAAGTAGTGGCAAAAACTATTAATCGCTCTTTTTAGAGGCTGCCACATAAGGGGATATTGTAACTTTAAGGTACCTTTATAAAGGGGGCAGCAACATGTGGACACATTCGTCTTTTTGAAGTAAATTAAAAAAGTTATTATTCTTAGGGAAGGTGCAGGTAGTCTTAGATTTGATATTCAAATGCCAAGCGGATAAACCTCTCTACTATGTTCTCTACTCTAAGTTCAACGATAAAAGGTCTCATTTTGTACCCTTCACCATAGGAGGTGGAGGATATAGCTTCGTCATTTTGATTGTAAAACCTCTTCCTCATTACGTACCCTTACTATGTAAAAAGTTTTCTCTATGGCATGTGTCATATCTCTTCACCTAAGGCTATTAAAGATATTAAACACTCGATATCTGGGGTCCTTGGTAGTGAGACCTGCCTCCACTACTTATTCAAGAGACGCTCATGTCAGAATCTCAGCTCGTCTTTGAAAAGTTCTCCATACTGCTTTTGAAAAATATTTCAATACCGGATTACTGGGGATCCGATATTGACAAATTTTTGTTCTAGGCATTGGAAGCGAATCTCTTCAAATTTGGAATAGATCTGGAAAAGTTTTCCCCAAAATGGTATTTCCAAAACACGTTACTTCTATCATAATGACTTAGAGATCCGCAATCTACATAAACAAACAAATTGCGTCATGTTCCCTACATACTCGTATTCGATCAATGCCTAAATTATTTTTATAGCCTCCACCAAAGTTTTCATAGTGAAAATTTGAGTTTTGATGGATTTTCGATGAAATTTTGCATTTTTTGATGGAGTCATGAACTAAGGCTCATTACCCTCTAGGATGCAGAGTTAAGGAGATACAGTCAATTTAAAGTTTTCATAGTGAAAATACGATTTTTGATTGATTTTCCACAAAATTTCGAATTTTTTGATTGTGTCACGATCTAAGGCCCCTAAATTGGCTGTATCTCCTAAACTATGCGTCCTAGTCCCTCTAGGACGCATAGTTTAGGAGATACAGCCAATTTAAAGTTTCATTGTGAAAATTAGATTTTTGATGTATTTTCAATGAAATTTTCAATTTTTTTAATAAGTCAAGAATTAAGGCCCATTTCTCCATAGTTTAGGAGATACAGTCAATTAAAAGTTTCATAGTAAAAATTAGATTTTTTGATGAAATTTTGAATTTTTTGGTAGAGTCACGAAATAACGTCTATTTCCCTATAGGACACATAGTAACGGAGATACAGCCAATTTAAAGTTTCATTGTGAAAATTAGATTTTTAATGGATTTTCGATGAAATTTTGTATTTTTTTGATGGAGTCACGAATTAATGTCCATTTCCCTTTAGGACGCATAGTTACGGAGATACAGCCAATTTAAATTTTTCATAGTGAAAATTCGATTTTTGAAGGATTTTAAATGAAATTTTGAATTTTTTGATGGAGTCACGAAATAAGACCCATTTCCCTCTAGGATGCACAGTTGAGGAGATACAGGCAATTAAAAATTTTCATAGTAAAAATTAGATTTTTGATGGGTTTTCGATGAATTTTTTGTATTTTTTGATGGAGTCACGAAATAAGGCCCATTACCCTCTAGGACGCATAGTTTAAAAGATACAGCCAATTTAAAGTTTTCATAGTGAAAATTCGATTTTTGATGGATTTTCGAAGAAATTTGGAATTTTTTGAAAGAGTCAAGAATTAAGGCCCATTTCTCTATAGGACGCATAGTTTAGGAGATACAGCCAATTTAAAGTGAAAATGTGTGAATTCGATTTTTGATGGATTTTTGATGAAATTTTGAATTTTTTTGATGGGGTCACGAATTAAGGCCCATTTCCCTCTAGGACACATAGTTTTTGCATTTCACGTTTTTCAATGACTTTCAACAGCTGAGCCAACTATTGTCCAAATCCGTCTATAACCTGATAAAGCTCCCATAAACCGATCGTCTGATTGTCCGTCCGTCTGCCCTTCTGTCTGTCGGTCTGTCGGTCTGTCCGTCTGTCTGTCTGTCCGTCTGTCTGTCTGTCTGTCTGTCCGTCAGTCAGTCTGTCCGTCCGTCTGTCTGCCCGTCTCTCTGTCTGTCTGTCCGTCTGTCTGTCCGTCTGTCTGTCCTTCTGTCTGTCCGTCTGTCAGTCCGTCTGTCAGTCCATCTGTCTGTCCGTCCGCTGTAATCACTATAGAGCCTTCAGAAATTGAGATTTTGAGCTGAAATTTGGCACAGGAACGTCTTTTTGACGCACTCTGGTTAAGTTCTTGAACAGGCCAAATCGGACCATATATGGATATAGCTGCTTTATAGACCGATTTTCCGAAAAAGGGTCTAATGCCCATAAAAACTGTATTTTTCATCCGATTTCGCTGAAATTTGAAACAGTGAGTAGCTTAAGGATTCCCGATAACTGATCTAAATATGGTTCAGATCAGACTATATTAAGATATAGCTAACATATAGACCGATCTCCCGATAAATGGTCTGAAGACCGATTTTGCTCAGATTTGCAACAGGTAGTTACTTTAAGCCTCCCGACATCTGACCTAAATATAGAATAGATCGGTCTATTTTTAGATATAGCTGCCATATAGACCGATCTCCCGATAAAGGGTCTGAAGACCATAAAAGCTTTACTTATTACCCGATTTCTCTGAAATTTAGAACAGTGAGTTATTTTAAGCCTTCCGACATCTGATGTAAATATTGTTTAAACTGGACTATATTTAGATATAGCTACCATATAGACCGATCTCCCGATAAAGGGTCTGAATACCATAAAGGCTTTATTTATTACGCGATTTTGCTGAAATTTGCAACAGTGAGTTATTTTAAGCCTACCGACATCTGGCCTAAATATGGCTCAGATCGGACTTTATTTAGATATAGCTGCCACATAGACCGATCTCCTGATAAAGGGTCTGGAGGCCATAAAAGCTTTATTTATTACCCGATTTCGCTGAAATTTGAAACAGTGAGTTTTTCTGAGCCTCACGATATCCGACCTTAATATGGTTCAGATCGGTTTAACATTGGATATATCTGCCAAAAAGCCCAATATTTCTTTCTACAAAATTGATTTGTGACATATATATTAGACCACTCAATGTCCGTGCCGAATTTGGGTGCTATAATTATCCAATTTTCAACGGATTGTGACGAAATGGTGTTTACATATATTCCCGAGGTGGTGGGTATCCAAAGTTCGGTCCAGCCGAACTTAACGCCTTTTTACTTGTTATATTTTTTTTATCATTGTATCTTATGTTGGCTTTCCATATTTTCCCTCAAATACCCTTTTGATTACCGTCTTCTAGCCATTTGTTTTCCAGCAAAATAAAAACTATAACCACGGCCACAAATATCTAAGTACGCAAAGTGTTTTATGCCTTACAAGCTGTTTGCTGTAATGGTGGCACTTTTAGTGGTGGCAATGATTTCTTTCATAGTTCCTCTCTTTCACTCTTTCGCTGGCAAAGCCTTTTAAGAAATGCATGTTTGCATGTTGGAAAAGGCTTGGGATATTTTAAAAGCTTTAGCATTTCCGGTGATTTATACATTTTGTGGCAATAAAATACATCTCGTTGCAAATATTTGGCAAGCATAGTGCATCACATCGCCATAATAGGATGTAACGGGAAATATTAGAACAAAATTTTATACAAATTCCTCAAGTTTTCTCCTAGTGATGAACAACACATTAGTGGTTGTGTAGTAGTCCTGCTCGAGGTTGAGCAAGTTTGCTTTATCAGCTTTGTGTTGATCGTTTTGACATTCTAAGTCGATTTAGCCCTGTCCACCCGCACATCGGTCCGTCTGTCGGAAGCACGTTAGCTTTCGAAGGAATAAAGCTATGCGCATGAAATTTTGCACGAATACTTCCTACTATTGTGAGTTGGTTGGGATTGTCAATGGGCAACATTGGACCATCTTTTGATATGGCTTTCATATACACCGATCCTGGATGTTGACTTTTTGAGGCTCTAGACTGCGCATTTCATATCTGCTGAAATTTTGCAACAGGTGTTTTATTTTGACTTTCAACAAATGTGCTAAGTATGGCCCAAATTGGCTTACAACCTGACGCAGCTCCCATATAAACCGAACTCGGATTTTGCTTCCTGAGCAGCTTGAGGGGGCCATTATTAACCAATTTGGCTGAAATTTTGCGCGAAGTGTTTTGGTGTGACCACCAACCACTGCGCCAAGTATGTTCTAAAACGATTAATAGTCTGATATAGCTCCCATATAAATGAATCTCAGGTGTTGACTTCTTGAGCCGCTAGAGGGCGCAATTAATATCCAATTTGGCGGAAATTTTGATGGAAGTGTTTTGGTATAAACGAATCTCGGATCTTGACTTCCTAAGCCGATAGAGTTTTAAACGAACATTTGAAATTTGTTATACTTCAGGCCAAACTAAATGTCAGGCCGAACTTAATGTTTCATCACATTTAACCTGTCCACCCTAATGTACACAAAACACAAGACAGAAGGAGTTCTTAAAAGAAAGTTTAATATATCTAGGATTTTCAAGAGAGGCGTGTATCTGTTGACATGAGCAATAAAGGATGCTAATAAATAAAACGGCTACTTAGATGTCACTACAACTACATCGACTAGATGAGTAAATATGGCTGTAGTTTTACGGTTTTAATTGCTTTCCTCACCACATTAAAGAAAAAAAACCACAAAAAACAAGTCACTGCAGATGAAGATATTAGACACGATTGTTTTTCCCTCAAATTAATTCCGCACAAAAGTTTTATTTTTATGGGTTATTTGTAAGTCCCTGGTTTATGAGTGCGACTCCTTTTAAATGGGTTACAAGCTTTACTCTGACCGCTATGCTGCCCCTTCATTAGAGCTACGGGAAAAATAAGTTTCTTAATTATTGCCGTTTGTCTTTTATTGAACCCCATATAGCCATGATTGACAAATAATCACATTTTGGAAGGTGGCTTGAGGGGTAGACATGACTTGATACCGTATTCGTAATCTACTCTTGAATACCTTTTATTTGAGTCTCATATTGTCATGATCGTCTAATATGCCCACTTGGGATGGTTTTGGGTTGGCGCCCTTGGTAATAACACCCAATTTTTAATATTCGATTATCATATTCGTACTCTGTTCTCGAATACCTTTCATTGGAGTCCCATACTCTCCCGATTGGTACAGTTTTGATTTTTGGACGGTACTTTTGAGCGGTTTTGGGCTTTGGGCGGCGCCCTCAGTACTTGGATTCAATTGTTGACCTCATATTCGTATTCTACTCCGGAATAACTTTCATTTGAGTACCATATTGTCCCCATCCGATCGGTCCACCTTGATTTTGGGCGCTACTTTTGGCAAGGTTTTGGGCGTGGCACGGCTACTTAAATACTTGGATCCAATTTTGAATATCATATTCATACTCTACTACCGAATATCTTTCATTGGAGTCGTATATTGTCCCGATCGATCCTCTTTTTATTTGGGCGGTGCTCTTGGGCGACGAAATAGGTATATGGATCAAAACTTTTGATACCATATTCCTAATCTACTCCCAAAAACCTTTTATTTGAGTCCCATATTGTCTCCATCAGCCCACTTTGTTTGTTGGCGGTACTTTGGGGCTGGTTTGTTGGGCTTGTGACGGCTCTCTAGGTACTTGAACCCAATTTTAAATATCATATTCATACTCTACTCCCAAATACCTTCCATTGGAGTCCTATATTGTCCTGATCGGTCGACTTTTCATTTTGGGCGGTAGTCTTTGGCCGAAGACCTAGGTATTTGGATACAATTTTTGACACCATATTCGTAATCTACTCCCAAAACCTTACATTTTAGTCCCACATTGTCCCGATGGCTCCACTTTGATTTTTGGCAGTACTTTTGGGGCAGTTTTGGGCCTGGGGCTCCTCCTTGGTACTTAGACCCAATTTTTGGTACCATATTCGTAATTAACTCCCAAATACCTTTCATCTGAGTCTCATATTGTTCTAATTGATAAAAATTCCCTGCTAGGGGGTTTTGGGGGGTGGAGAAGCCTCACAGACATCAAAGAATAAATTTTTATATCAGATTTGTACTCTACTTGTAAATACCTTTCATTTGATACCCATATTGTCCCAATCGATAAACATGTCCGTTCGAGTGGGTTTTTAGGATGGGGCCTTCCCCCAGATTACTTGATCACCAAAATTATATATCAATTTCGTGTTTTTGGGGTACCACAAAGTGGCATAAAAAATTTCGCTATAGTCGGTTAACCCATCTCCGAGATCTGTCATTTTTTAAATTGCGGTAAGGGGGGAGAGTCAGTTACGACTTCCAATAACTAATAACTTTGCCAAATATGGTCCAAATCGGTCTATAACCTGATATGGCACCCATATAACCCGATCTCCCGATTTGACTCCTTGGGCCCCTGGAAGCCACAAATCTGGTCCGATTTGGCTACGATTTTGCACAAAGTGTTCTGTTTGACTTTCAAAAACCGTGTCATGTACGGTCCAAATTGGTCTAAAATCTGATATAGCTCCCTTATGAACCGATCTCCCGATTAGAATACTTAAGTCCCTGGAAGCCACAAATTTCGTCCGATTTGGCTGAAATTTTACATGTGGTGCTATGTTGTGACTTTCAACAGCTGTGCAAAGTACGGTTAAAATCAGTCTATAAGCTGATACAGCTCCCATAAAAACCGATCTCCCGATTGGAATTCTTCAGCTCTTACAAGCGAAAATTTTTGTCAGATTTGGCTAAAATTAGCATAAAGTGTTCTATGATGACCGATCTGGGGACAAGATATAGCTCACATATTTTAGCAAAATCCATGGTGGTGGTGGTGGTAACCGTAGGATAATTTCATCATAATTTCATCATTCTGTTTGTAACTACTCGAAATATTGGTCTGAGACCCCATAAGGTATATATATTCTGGATCGTCGTGACATTTCAAGTCGATCTAGCCATGTCCGTCCGTCTGTTCGCCCGTTTCGTACGTATGCCGAAAACATGCTAACTTTCGAAGGAGTAGAGCTAGACCCTTGAAATTTTGCACAAATAGTTTTTATTAGTGAAGGTCGGTTGGGTTTTGTAAATGGGCGAATTCGGTCCATGTTTTGATATAGCTGCCATATAGACCGATCCTCCGATTTAGGGTCTTAGGCTCACAAAAGCCACATTTATTATCCGATTTTGTCAAAATTTGGGACAGTGAGTTGTGATAGGCCCTTCGACATCTTTCTTTCATTTGGCTCAGATCTGTCCAGAATTGGATAACGCTGTCATATAGACCGATCCTCCGATTTAGGGTCTTAGGTTCACAAAAGCCACATTATTATCCGATTTTGCTGAAATTTTGGACAGTGAGTTGGGTTAAGCCCTTCGATACCCTTCTTCAATTTGGCTCAGATCGGTTCAGATTTGGATATAGCTGCCATATAGACCGATCTCTCGATTTATGGTCTTGCGCCCATAAAAGGGGCATTTATTGTCCGATGTCGCCAAAATTTAGCACAGTGAGTTGGGTTAGACCCTTTGATATCCTTCGTCAATTTGGCCCATATCGGTCCAGATTAGGATATAGCTCCCATATAGACCCCATCTCTTGGTTTTAGGTTTTGGGGCCATAAAAGGCGCATTTATTGTCCGATGTCGCTGAAATTTGGGACAGTGAGTTTAGTTAGGCCACTCGACATTTTTCTTCAATTTGGCCCAGATTGGTCAAGATTTGGATATAACTGCCATATAGAGCGATCTCTCGATTTAAGATTTTGGGTCATAAAAGGCGCATTTATTGTCCGATTTCGCCCAAATTTGGAACAGTGAGTAAGGTTAAGCCCCTCGATATACTTCCGAAATATGGCCCAAATCGGTCCAAATTTGGATATAGCTGCCATATAGACCGATATCTCGATTTAAAGTCTTGGCCCAATAAAAGCGCATTGATAATCCGATTTTTTACAGAAATTTGACACAATGACTTATATTTGGCTTTTGGACATCCGCGTCGTATATGGTTCCGATTGGTTTATTTTTATATATAGCTACTACACTTATTAAGATTTAGTGCAAATCGGAACATATTTCTATATAACTGCTATGGGGCATAAGGTATGCATTTTTCACCGGATTTTAACGTAAGGTGGTTTACATATATACCCGAGGTGGTGGGTATCCAAAGTTCGGCCCGCCCGAATTTAATCGCTTTTACTTGTTCATTATCTGTTATCGCGTGATATTGATATCCTTCTAGTACTACTTTGCACTTCAATTGTATTGAGAACATCTGACTTGCACTGGATGGGACTAACAAAACGGCATTTTGAACAAACTGCCCCTCAAAGGTGTCGTTCTGCGATCCACCATTATGACTCAGTCATATGATGGTGGTACCGTATTCTGTTTATTTTTCTAGTTCTCTATCACACTGCCTTCCTATTCAGGCCATGAATTTACATTGAATTACAAACATGCATAGACCAGAAAATATGAATTACTATAAGCGCGTGTAACATAAGTTTTGGATTTTTATAGGCGTTTTATGATGATTACAATATTTAAAGCTCAATAAAACGTTCACTGAATACTGGTATGTGAAAAGACTGTACGGAATACCAAGGAAATGATGGGAACTAAAAAAAAACACAAATCTGCTCCTCATGTCTGCTTTGAAGCACACAGTGTAGTAGACTTCATTGAGCAATAATTTATTTTTGTAGCCATTAAATTGCCATACATCACAGAAGAGAAATAAAAAAAACTGTTTGTCTGGTATTTTATGGGCAGACTAAAAATAATACAAACAAGTAAAAAAGGACACTACAATTTGGCAGAGCTAAACTCTGTGTAGCCAACACCAAAGATTTTGTGTGAACCTTATACTGATGATGAATCGAGAGGGGTGTGGGTAGTTTGAGTAATTTATAAGAAAAGGTGGGCTAATGTGAACCTTATTTGGCTAGGTTATTGAAGGTAATTATATAAGCCAGTTATGCCATGATCTTGGTGCTATGTATATCGCCCAAAAATCAGGCGGTAACCAATTTTGAAAACTTCTTTTTACTCTTTTCGAGTTTTCTTACTTAAGCTTTAAATCAACTCTTTGCATTATATTGGTCTAACACAACTAGTTCATAATTACCCAGAAATTTCACTTAAATCTTAATTTTGCAACAAAAGAATTTAAAAAGATTTTTGTAACATAAATCTTCACAAGGAACATTCTCAGACGCCTAAAATTATGCTATTTTTTCACCCCACATTTACCACAACAATTTCTTATATAAACTTTCACTTTTCTTTCTTTACAGGTAAGTCCTCTCTCCTAGGTAAATTTAAACAAAATACCCCACTACAAACAAACGAAGGTGAAGGTAGACTTTAAGGTAATATGCCATAACCATTGGCATTGAAAAACGCAAAAACCGAGAAAAGCAAACTAATTTAAAATACTAACAAAAAAAAAAGTGTAATGAAACGAAAGAAACCCAAAACAAAAATGAAAAGGAAACCGAAGGCATACTCAATTGGCCACATTTTTAAAGACAAAAGGTGTTCGTTCACCTTCTACCACTCGAAAATAAATTGCCAACAATTTAGCATGTCCAAATCATTGTTAGATTACACTAATTCAACATGTTGAAGATAAACCGACCTGAAAAGCCAAACGAAGACATTATTCTGGCAAGACTGATGGCCAAAATATTAAGCTTGTCATACCACAAGAATATACAAGTGGAAGGAGAGTTCTTAAAAAAAAAAACAAGTAAAGAAAAACCAAAAAAGGGAGAGAGAGGAATTTTTGGCAAGAACAGCGTTTTGGAACACTACACCAGAAATAAACAAACCTTGCAAAGTTCGTCCGGGCCGAATCTTATATACCCTCCACCATGGATCGCATTTGTCGAGTTCTTTTCCCGGCATCTCTTCTTAGGCAAAACAAGAAGTAAAATAGAGAGATCGATTTATATGGGAGCTGTATCAGGATATAGACCGATTCAGACCATAATAAACACACATGTTGATGGTCATGAGAGGATCCGTCGTACAAAATTTCAGGCAAATCGGATAACAATTGCGCCCTCTAGAGGCTCAAGAAGTCAAGACCCAAGATCGATTTATATGACAGCTATATCAGGTTATGGACCGATTTGAACCGTACTTGGCACAGTTGTTGGATATCATAACAAAACACGTCGTGCAAAATTTCATTCCAATCAAATAAGAATTGCGACCCATAGAGGCTCAAGAAGTCAAGACCCAAGATCGGTTTATATGGCAGCTATATCAGGTTATGAACCGATTTGGACCATACTTGGCACAGTTGTTGGATATCATAACAAAACACGTCGTGTAAACTTTCATTGCAATCGGATAAGAATTGCGCACTCTAGAGGCTGAAGAAGTCAAGACCCAAGATCGGTTTATATGGCAGCTATATCAGGTTATGAACCAATTTGAACCATACTTGGCACATATGTTGGATATCATAGCAGAACACGTCGTGCAAAATATCATTCCATTCGGATAAGAATTGCGTCCTCTAGAGGCTCTAGAGGCTCAAGAAGTCAAGAACCCAGATCGGTTTATATGGCAGCTATATCAAAACATGGACCGATATGGCCCATTTACAATATCAACCGACCTACACAAATAAGAAGTATGTGTGCAAAATTTCAAGCGGCTAGCTTTACTCCTTCGGAAGATAGCGTTGACGGACAGACGGACGGATGGACGGACGGACAGACGGACAGACGGACCGACGGAAGGACAGACGGACGGACTGATGGACTGACAGACGGACGGACAGACGGACAGACAGACGTACGGACAGACGGACGGACAGACGGACGGGCAGACGGACAGACAGACGGACAGACAGACGGACAGACAGACGGACAGACAGACGGACAGACAGACGGACAGACAGATGGACGGACAGACGGACGGACAGACGGACGGACGGACAGACGGACGGACAGACAGACGGACGGACATGGTTAGATCGATATAAAATGTCACGACGATCAAGAATATATATACTTTATGGGGTCTTAGACGCATATTTCGAGTAGTTACAAACAGAATGACGAAATTAGTATACCCCTATCCTATGGTGTACCCTCCACCAAAAAAAAAAAAAAAACAGTTCAGGGTGTAATAAAAATTTGATATTAAATTTATCGTCAATAAAAAAAAAACATCAGTGAACTTTAATCGTAAGAGGAAAATGTTTTTTAAATTTAATCAAATAATAAATTTTCTTGAAATTTAGTCTTAAAAAAAAATTCAGGAAAATGTTGTCTTTACAAAAAAACTACTTAAAAAACTTTGTTTTTAGAGATAATTTCAAAGAATTTTTGTTCACAGGGAAATTTTTTTTTAAATTTCATATCTAGAGAAAATTTTATTGTCACTCTTATTGCGTTTGTTGGGTGAGAATAAAATTGAACCCGTCTGCTGCACGACGATGTTATACAGGTAGGGATCCGAAACAGCTATGCAGAAAGGTTGGAAAGGCCTTGAAGATGGTTTGCGACTGTCCTTGACCCAGGCGTCTCAATATTAACAAAGAATTAGCCACTGAATTAGCCAGCTCACGAGGAAAACAAAGGTGGGCAAATTTGACGCACCACATTTTCTCAACAGAACGATTTCGATATTTCTTAAGGTAAAATGCATAGGAGTAGTCTTTCGGAAGGAAACTGAAAACTCAAAACTGAATTGGAAGTTTTAGGATCAGGAACATCCTGAATCCGAAGATGGTCTAATTTCTCTACAGGAGCATGATGTGACTAATACTTGTGTACTTTTGATTAGTTTGGTAGATTGCGAAGGAGAAAAAAACATGTAAATAGCGTTAAGTTCGGCCGGGCTGAACTTTGGATACCGACCACCTCGGGTATGTATGTAATCCGCCTTTTGCCATAATCGGGTAAAAAATGCATAATTTATGTCCCCATATCAGATTTATCGAAATATGATCAGATTTGGACCAAATTCGACACGGATATTGAGAGGTCTAATAAGTACAAGTCATTGTTAAATTTTGAACGACAAAATATTGGTCTTTTTGGTGGCCATATCCAAATATAGACCGGTCTGAACCATATTCGACACAGATGTCGAAAAGCCTAACATAAGTCACTGCCTAACATAAGTCACTGTCTGTCACGTCTTCAATTTGGCCCAGATCTGAACCGATCTGGGCCAAATTGAAGACGTATGTCGAAGAGCCTGACAAAAAATTTCGGCGAAATCGAACAGTAAATGCTCCTTTTATGGGCCCAGAATCTTAAATTGAGAGATCGGTCTATATGACAGCAATATCCAAGTCTAGACCGAACTCGGCCAAATTGCAGAAAGTTGTCGTAGAGCCAAACGCAACTCACTGTTCCAAATTTCGGCGAAAGCCGACAATAAATGCGACTTTTGTGGGCCAAATACCTTAAATCGCAAAATCGGTCTATATGGCATCTATATCCAAATCTGAACCGATCTATGTCATATTCCAGGAAGACATCGAAGGTATCGATATCCTGACTTAACTCACTGTCAAAAGTTTCGGCGACATCGGACAATAAATGCGCCTTTTATAACCCAAACCCATAAAGTGAGAGATCGGTCTATATGGCAGCTATATGGCGCCTTTTATGGGCCAAAGACTTTAAATCGAGAGATCGGTCTATATGGCAGCTATATCCGAATCTGAACCGATCTAAGTCAAATTGAGGAAGGATGTCGAAGGGCCTAATTAAACTCACTGTCCCAAATTTCGGCTACATCGGACACTAAATGCGCCTTTTATGGGCCCAAAACCTTAAATCAAGAGATCGGTCTATATGGCAGCTATATCCAAATCTGAACCGATCTAAGTCAAATTGAGGAAGGATGTCGAAGGGCCTTATTCAACTAACTGTCCCAAATTTCGGCTACATCGGACAATAAATGCGCCTTTTATGGGCCCAAAACGGATCGGTCTATATAGCAGCTGTATCCAAATCTGAACCAATCTGGGCCGAATTGAAGAAGGGCCTAACAGAACTCACTGTCTAAAATTTCAGAAAAATCGGATAGTAAATGTGGCTCATGTGAACCTAACAGGAGGCCACCGTAACGCAGAGGTTAGCATGTCCGCCTATGACGCTGAACGCCTGGGTTCGAATCCTGGTGAGACCTTCCGTATACATTTTCAGCGTTGGCTTTCCCCTTTTAATGCTGGTAACATTTGTGAGGTAATATGCCATGTAAAACTTCTCTCCAAAGAGGTTTCGCAATGCGGCTCTGCAGTTTGGACTCGGTCGGTCTATATGGGGGCTATATCAAGATATAGTCCGATATAGTCCATCTTCGAACTTAACCAGCTTATGGACAAAAAAGGAACCTGTGCAAAATTTCAGTTCACTATCTCTATTTTAAAGAGAAGAAAATTTTGTGTCCGGTACCTAAGGTGAAACTCGAGGTTGAGTGCCCGGAACTGCTCCCAGCGGCACAATCATAGGTTGACAGAACTCTGGTATTGCCATATGGAAATTCCTGCTATATGAATGCGTCTATGCTAGAGGGCAGAATGGGCCTGGGGGTCGACATTGAAAAACCAGTGATTGAGATCTGTTTCCGACTGCCTGAACATAATACAATCCTACGGGCGAAGATCCGAGTGATCGCGGAATGCGTGAGGTGGTATAGTGTTAACGCTAGTACGACGTGTTTAAAGTCGTTGCGGATAGTAAACTGGACATCAGAGTAATAACAACCAGGACGGCCAGGTTAAGGTCAGTCTTGGAGGGTAAGAAGGAGATTAACGCCCTATCTGAGGATGGAACGATCCACATTGTTTAGATGCCGGGCCATAGCGGAGTACCGGGATAAAAGTAAAAGAGCAGATGATTCGGCCAGGGGACTGCCGTCAATAAATTTGGCAAATTCGAAGCCATTCGGGCCAACACAGTCCGAGTTAAGGGCGTGGGCAACGAACTCGCATGTAAAACTATAGAGCAGTGCAACGGTTGGTAGGACTACGAAAATCCTATGGGGAGATCCGGATAGAAGAAAATCAGTATAGCTTTCGATATCATAACGTGACCCTTAGGACCACGAGCTCATTTATGAAAAATAAGCGCGGCAACTGATAGCACGTTAAGGGCAAGTGGAAATGTTGATGAGATGTTGAAGCATTTCCTATGCCATTGCACGGCTTTCGCAGCTAACAGACATCGCACAGTGGGCCAAAGGGCAAAAAAATTGGAAATAAGTCTACACCATTTTATCTGTTCATCTTAGCGTTTCAAAATGTTCTAAACATTTGCAGAGAGGAATAAAAGCTTTCAGAAAAGTACTGCCGTGGGTCCATATCTTTAATACAGGATGAGATACAGGGTGTCAAAGTTGATCACTTTTGACTTCACAACCAACCATCTGGGGGCCATAACTTTTGATCTACTGAATCGATTTGCATGATTTAGTACTCTAGAGAAAGAGCTTGACAACATCAAATGAGCCTAATGCACCATGCCATCGTGTACCGTTAACGAGTTATAAGTTGTTTAATTTTAAAATATCAAAATTTTGACTTGGTTTTTTTCAGTGTTTTTTTTTCATAACTCCTTCACAGTTGCTTGAAGTCATAATAAAACAGTTCATGCAAAATTTCAGCCAAATTCGATAAGAATTGCGTTCTTTAGAGGCTCCAGAAATCAAGATCCAAGATCGCTTTAAGGGGAAGCCATATCAAAACATGGACCGGTCCATATCGGTCCACGTTGTGATATTACAATCCCAACCGATCCACCCTAATAGGAAGAATTTGTGCATGGCATTTCAAGCGCCTAGCTTTATGCATTCGAATGTAACCTTGCTTTATACAGACAGGCGGACAAACGAACGGAAATGGCTTAATCGCCTCCGAATGTCAGGAGGATCAAGAATTGATATGCTTTTGGTTTAATTGGCTATGAGACAACATTTGTTCCACTAGCCGAACGTAAAATAGCGTTCCAAGCGCCTCGATCTTCTGCGCACATTCTAAAATCTGTGATACCAAGTTTCGAGGTGTCTCCCACTACTTCACCTTTCCATCGGGCTTTTGGTCTTCCCGGTTTGCGTGTACTAACGTGTTTGCCTTCAAACGACTTCCTTGCTGGAGCTTCTTCATCCATTCTGACAACATGACCTAGCCAACGCAGCCATTGTATTTTGATGCGTAGTCGTCATACAGCTCGTGGTTCCTACGTCGCCTATATTCTCCATTAACGCAAATAGGTCCATATATTTTACGATGAATCTTCCACTCAAATACTCCAAGTACTGCTCATCTGCTTTCACAAGTACCCAGGCTTCAGAACCACATAACCGTACGGGTAGTATCAGTGTCTTGTATAGTATAATCTACGTTTGTCGACTGGTGGCCTTGTTTCCGAACTACTTACTTAATCCAAAGTAGTATCTCTTTGCCAGTATTATTCTTCGCTTTATCTCAAACCTGGTGTCATTCGTTTCGGTTATGGCGGTGCCGTTGTTGTGGTTCCCAACTTCCTCCATTTTCTTTATCTGCTCGGTTATACAGGGCCTTTTGGTAGTTGAAATCATCCATTTTGTCTTATATCCATTTACTGCCAGACCCATTTTCACTGACTCTCTTTCGATTCTTTCAGTTACTACATCCGGTGACCGACCTATGATGTCGATGCCTATGTCGTCGGCATAGGCGATTAGTGTGCCATATCAATTCACATCTGCATCTCGTATAATCTTCTCCAGCAGGATACTAAAGAGATCACACAAGAGGCTGTCTCTTTGTCTTAAACCTCGTTTGGTTATAAATGGTATCGGAGAGACTCTTTCCTATTCTTAATGAGGAACGAGTATCAGCAAGTTTCATCCTTCAGAGTCTTATTAATTTTGCAGGGATATCAAACTCAGACATGGCTTGAAATACCTTTGAACGTAAATGAGTATCGAAAGCGGCTTTGTAGTCAACAAAGAGATAATAGGCGTTGATTTGTCCTTCTCGGGTCTTTTCCAGGATTTGGCGCAGTGTGAATATCTGGTCCACGGTGGATTTACCAGGCCTAAAGCCGCATTGATAGGGCCGAACTATCTCATTGACTTTAGGTTTTAATCTTTCACACTGTACGCTCGAGAGTATCTTGTATGAGATGGGGAGGAGACTTATTCCTCTGTAGTTGCCACATTCCGTCTTGTCTCCTTTCTTGTGTACGGGACATAGTATGCTGAGGTTCCAACCATCGGGTATGCGTTCTTCTAGCCAGATTGCGCAGATACTCTCTATCAGCGTAAATAGTTCATGGGGTAACCCATCGTCTCCTGCTGCCTTGTTGTTCTTTAGTTGAAATTTGAAATTGTTCTGCGGTATCCTCTTTGCCGCCAACGTCGGATACTAGCAGTTGGGTAAAATGTTCTTTCCATGTCCTCAGCATGATATCTGAGTCAGTTTCGAGATTTCTTTCTTTGTCTCTGCAGGAGGATGTGCCTGCACCAAGGCCATCGGTTTGATGTTTAATTCTTTGGTAAAATTTCAGGACTTCATTCCTATGTACTCAGATCAATATTTCGATGTGTTACAAACGGAACACATCGTTCTCCATCCAATGGAGAAGGGTATTAAAATAGTTTGTCTTAGGTTTTTGGTAAAAAGTTGGTCTTCAGAAAAAATTTTGTCTTTGGAAAATATTTCGGGGAAATTTTGTCTTAAGTGAAAATTTCAGTTAAATTTTTTTTCCTGAGAGAAATTTGCATTGCATTACATTTCGATTTTTATACCCTGCACCATAAGATGGGGGGGTATACTAATTTCGTCATTCTGATTGTAACTACTCGAAATATTCGTCTGAGACCCCATAAAGTATATATATTCTTGATCGTCGTGAAATTTTATGTCGATCTAGCCATGTCCGTCCGTCTGTCTGTCGAAAGCACGCTAACTTCCGAAGGAGTAAAGCTAGCCGCTTGAAATTTTGCACAAATACTTCTAATTAGTGTAGGTCGGTTGGTATTGTAAATGGGCCATATCGGTCCATGTTTTGATATAGCTGCCATATGAACCGATCTTGGGTCTTGACTTCTTGAGGCTCTAGAGTGCGCAATTCTTATCCGATTTGGATGAAATTTTGCACGACGTGTTTTGTTATGATATCCAACAATTGTGCCAAGTATGGTTCAAATCGATCTATAACCTGATATTGCTGTCATATAAACCGATCTTGGGTCTAGACTTCTTGAGCCTCTAGAGTGCGCAATTCTTATCCGATTGGAAAGAAATTTCGCACGACGAGTTTTGTTGTCATATCCAACATTTGTGCCAAGTATGGTTCAAATCGGTTCATAACCTGATATAGCTGCCATTTTAACCGATCTGGGGTCTTGACTTCTTGAGCCTCTAGAGTGCGCAATTCTTATCCGATTTGAATGAATTTTGGCACGACGTGTTTTGTTATGATATCCAACAACTGTGCCAAGTATGGTTCAAATCGATCAATAACCTGATATAGCTGCCATATAAACCGATCTTGGGTCTTGACTTCTTGAGCCTCTAGAGTACGCAATTCTTATCAGATTGGAATGAAATTTTGCACGACGTGTTTTGTTATGATGTCCAACAACTGTGCCAAGTATGGTTCAAATCGGTTCATAACCTGATATAGCTGTCATATAAACCGATCTTGGGTCTTGATTTCTTGAGCTTCTAGAGCTTCTAGAGGGCGCAATTCTTATCCGATTTGAATGAATTTTATCACGACGTGTTTTATTATGATATCCAACAATTGTGCCAAATATGGTTCAAATCGGTTCATAACCTGATATAGCTGTCATATAAACCGATTTGGGATCTTGACTTCTTGAGCCTGTAGAGGTCGCAATTATTATCCGATTTGCCTGAAATTTTGTACGACGGTTTCTCTCATGACCATCAACATACGTATTTGTTATGGTCTGAATCGGTCTATAGCCCGATACAGCTCCCATATAAATCGATATCTCTATTTTACTTCTTGAGCCCCCAAATGGCGCAATTCTTATTCGAATTGGCTGACATTTTACACAGGTCTGCAACATATAATTTAATTGTGGTCCAAACCGGACCATATCTTGATATCTCTCTAATAGCAGAGCAAATCTTTTCTTATATCCTTTTTTTGACTAAGAAGAGATGCCGGGAAAAAAACTCGACAAATGCGATCCATGGTGGAGGGTATATAAGATTCGGCCCGGCCGAACTTAGCACGCTTTTACTTGTTTTTATTTATTTTTATTTTTTTCGTTGCAAACAAATCCCTTTTACTAACAATCAAAGCGACCACTGTGCCCTTTGATTGTTAAGTTATAAAAACCAGACTGGGGACTATGTAAATAACGAAAGCGAAAAGGCCCCAAAAATTCACCACAAATGAAAACATCCTTCAAAAACCCCCGAATAAATATAAAAAGGACGAGACACAAGTGACATGGCTAAATTTAATATATTTTTTTTTTTTTTTTTTTTGACGAAAACCTTGGAATTTCTCCACGCATTCGCCAGACAACGGCTGTCTTCTCTTGCAATTATCCCTAACGACTTGAAAATGCAAACTACACAAAAAAGAGGACAGAAAGAAAAATTAAACTAAATTATGACTCACTTAAAAAATGCGAGTTTTGACCAACAACGAACATGGTCATATCGTATTTTTCTCACGTTCACTTTGTGTCTCCGCCATTTGAGAGGAAACAGAAAAAAATACATAAATAAATAAACTTTAAGTTGATGTTGGCCTACCTCACATAAACGCGGCCTGCCGCCTGCAGAAATAGAAATAAAACTTTATATTTTTATGTAAACTTTGCGCCATAACTTTCTAGTCGATTTTTCAGATGAGCCAAAGTCTTATTGGGTGCATAATCATGGCTTCACAAGTTTATTTATCAACTTTGTTAGTCTGGTGGCCGTTTGTGGTCATCCGTGAAAAATGCAAAAATATTTGGGAATTAGTAATTTTCTTAAATATAGTATTCCATCTATTTCCAAATGAGATGTCATTGGCTTTTTGATCAGGGTAACAATTCTTCATGAAGAAACTTTTCGCATTTAGATTATGTAAGTTAGCTGTCATGTCGGCAAAAAATAAGTTCCACCGCCATTTTTGACAAAAACTTTTGATGAAAATCCATCTTTGTCTATTTTAATTGAATTTTTTAAAAATTCTGCGTCGATATTTTGGACTTTGTGGACGCCTTTATATGGACTAGATGGAGTGGTGGTAAGCGAAGGTTTTAATTTTTATACCCTCCACCATAAGATGAGGGGTATACTAATTTCGTCATTCTGTTTGTAACTACTCGAAATATTCGTCTGAGACCCCATAAAGTATATATATTCTTGATCGTCGTGACATTTTATGTCGATCTAGCCATGTACGTCCGTCTGTCCGTCCGTCCGTCCGTCCGTCTGTCTGTCGAAAGCACGCTAACTTCCGAAGGAGTAAAGCTAGCCGCTTGAAATTTTGCACAAATACTTCTTATTAGTGTAGGTCGGTTGGTATTGTAAATGGGCCATATCGGTCCATGTTTTGATATAGCTGCCATATAAACCGATCTTGGGTCTTGAATTCTTGAGCCTCTAGAGTGCGCAATTCTTATCCGATTGAAATGAAATTTTGCACGACGTGTTTTGCTATGATATCCAACAACTGTGCCAAGTATGGTTCAAATCGGCGTATAACCTGATATAGCTGCCATATAAACCGATCTTGGGTCTTGACTTCTTGAGCCTCTAGAGTGCACAATTCTTATCCGATCAGAATGAAATTTTGCACAACGTGTTTTGTTATGATATCCAATAACTGTGTCAAGTATGGTTCAAATCGGTCCATAACCTGATATAGCTGCCATATAAACCGATCTTGGGTCTTGACTTCTTGACCCTCTAGAGGGCACAATTCTTATCCGATCAGAATGAAATTTTGCACAACGTGTTTTGTTATGATATCCAATAACTGTGTCAAGTATGGTTCAAATCGGTTCATAACCTGATATAGCTGCCATATAAACCGATCTTGGGTCTTGACTTCTTGAGCCTCTAGAGTGCGCAATTCTTATCCGATTGGAATGAAATTTTGCACGACGTGTTTTCTTAATATATCCTACAACAGTGCCAAGTATGGTTCAAATCGGTCTATAACCTGATATAGCTACCATATAAACCGATCTTGGGTCTTGAATTCTTGAGCCTCTAGAGTGCGCAATTCTTATCCGATTGAAATGAAATTTTGCACGACGTGTTTTGCTATGATATCCAACAACTGTGCCAAGTATGGTTCAAATCGGCGTATAACCTGATATAGCTGCCATATAAACCGATCTTGGGTCTTGACTTCTTGAGCCTCTAGAGTGCGCAATTCTTATCGCAATGGAATGGAATTGCGCATGACGTGTTTTGTTATTGTATCCAATAACTGTGCCAAGTATGGTTCAAATTGGTCTATAACCTGATACAGCTGCCATATAAACCGATCTTGGGTCATGACTTCTTGAGCCTCTAGAGTGCGCAATTCTTATCCGATCGGAATGAAATTTTGCACGACGTGTTTTGTTATGATATCCAACAACTGTGCCAAGTATGGTTCAAATCGGCCCATAACCTGATAAAGCTGCCATATAAACCGATCTTGGGTCTTGACTTCTTGAGCCTCTAGAGTGCGCAATTCTTATCCCAATGGAATGGAATTTCGCACGACGTGTTTTGTTATGATACCCAACAACTGTGCCAAGTATGGTTCAAATCGGTTCATAACCTGATATAGCTGCCATATAAACCGATCTTGGGTCTGGACTTCTTGAGCCTCTAGAGTGCGCAATTCGTATCCGATTGGAATGAATTTTTGCACCAAGTATTTCGTTATGATATCCAACAACTGTGCCTAGTATGGTTGAAATCGGCCCATAACCTGATATAGCTGTCATATAAACAGATCTGGGGATTTGACTTCTTGAGCTTCTAGAGGTCGCAATTCCTATCCGATTTGGCTGAAATTTTGCATGACGTATTTTATTTTTACTTTCAACAACTGTGTCAAATAAGGTTCAAATCGGTTCATAACCTGATATAGCTACCATATAAACCGATCTGGGATCTTGACTTCTTGACCCCTAGAGGACGCAATTATTATCCGATATGCCTGAAATTTTGTACGACGGATTCTCTCATGACCATCAACAAACGAGTTTATTATGGTCTGAATCGGTCTATAGCCCGATACAGATCCCATATAAATAGTTATCTCTATTTCACTTCGTGAGCCCCAATGGGCGCAATTCTTATACGAATTGGCTGAAATTTTACACAGGTATCCAACATATAATTTAATTGTGGTCCGAACCGGACCATATCTTGATATCGTTTTAATTGCAAAGCAACTCTTTTCTTATATCCTTTTTTACCTAAGAAGAGATGCCGGGAAAAGAACTCGACAAATGCGATCCATGGTGGAGGGTATATAAGATTCGGCCCGGCCGAACTTAGCACGCTTTTACTTGTTTAATATTCGCGAAAGTTATAATTCATGCAAATGTTGACCATGACTCCGCCTAAAACGGTCCATTCGCTTAGTCCAATTTTGGCATACTCCTTCCAACGTTTCGGCCGGTATCTCACGAATAAATGCTTCAATGTTGTCTTCCAATGCGTCAATTGAAACGGGATTGTCTTTATGGACATGAGCTTTAACATAGCCCCACAAAAAATAGTCTTAAGGCTTTAAATCGCACGATCTAGGCGGCCAATTGACCGGTCCCGAAACTGAAATAAAATGTTCACCAAACTCGCCTCTCAATAAATCCACTGTTATGCGGGCTTTGTGGCATGTGGGTCCGTCTTGTCGAAACTTCATGTCATGCAAGTCAAGTTCTTGCATTTTTGGATAAAAGCAAGTTGGATATCATCTCACGGTAGCGCTCACCATTCACAGTTACGTTACGATTCGCATCATCTTTGAAGAAGTACGGTCTAATGATGCCACCAGCCCATCTGTTGTAATCTGTCTGCCTGTTGAAATCACGCTACAGTCTTTAAAAAGACAGACATTGAGCTGAAACTTTGCGCAGATTCTTTTTTTGTCCGTAAGCAGGTTAAGTTCGAAGATGGGCTATATTGGACTATATCTTGATATAGCCCCCATATAGAAAGATTCGCCGATTTAGGGTCTTAGGCCAATAAAAGCCACATTTATTGTAAAATTTTGCTGAAATTTCGGACAGTGAGTTGCGTTAGGCCCTTCGATATCCTTCTTCAATTTGGCTCAGATCGGTCCAGATTTGGATATAGCTGCCATATAGACCGATCTCTCGGTTTTAGGTTTTGGGGCCATAAAAGGCGCATTTATTGTCCGATGTTGCCGAAATTTTGGACAGTGAGTTGTGTTAGGCTCTTTAACAACTTTCCGCAATTTGACCCAGATCGGTGCAGATTTGGATATAGCTGCCATATAGACCGATCTCTCAGTTTTAGGTTTTGGGGCCATAAAAGGCGCATTTATTGTCCGATGTTGCCGAAATTTTGGACAGTGAGTTGTGGTAGGCTACCTAACAACTTTCTGCAATTTGACCCAGATCGGTCCAGATTTGGATATAGCTGCCATATAGACCGATCTCTCGATTTTAGGTTTTGGGGCCATAAAAGGCGCATTTATTGTCCGATGTTCCCGAAATTTTGGACAGTGAGTTGTGTTAGGCTCTCTAACAACTTTCCGCAATTTGACCCAGATCGGTCCATATTTGAATATAGCTGCCATATAGACCGATTTCTCGATTTTAGGTTTTGGCGCCATAAAAGGCGCATTGATTGTCCGATGTCGCCGCAATTTGGGACAGTGATTTGTGTAAGACCCTTTGACATCCTTCTTGAATTTGGCTTAGATCGGTTCAGATTTGAATATAGCTGCCATATAGACCGATCTCTTGGTTTTAGGGTTTGGGGTCATAAAAGGCGCATTTATTGTCCGATGTTGCCGAAATTTTGGACAGTGAGTTGTGGTAGGCTACCTAACAACTTTCTGCAATTTGACCCAGATCGGTCCAGATTTGGATATAGCTGCCATATAGACCGATCTCTCGATTTTAGGTTTTGGGGCCATAAAAGGCGCATTTATTGTCCGATGTTCCCGAAATTTTGGACAGTGAGTTGTGTTAGGCTCTCTAACAACTTTCCGCAATTCGACCCAGATCGGTCCATATTTGAATATAGCTGCCATATAGACCGATTTCTCGATTTTAGGTTTTGGCGCCATAAAAGGCGCATTGATTGTCCGATGTCGCCGCAATTTGGGACAGTGATTTGTGTAAGGCCCTTTGACATCCTTCTTCAATTTGGCTTAGATCGGTTCTGATTTGAATATAGCTGCCATATAGACCGATATCTCGATTTATAGTCTTGGCGCCATAAAAGGCGAATTAATAATCCGATTTCACTGAAATTTGATACAGTGACTTATGTTAGGCTTTTCAACATCCGTATCGTATATGGTTCAGATCGGTTTATTTTTAGATGCAGCTACTTAAAAGACCTGTATTTTGTTATACGCAATTGAACAATGACTTATACTTATAAGGGTTTGGTTCAAATCCGAATATGTTTCCATAGAGCTGCTATGGGGCATAAGGAATGCATTTTTCCCCGGATTTTGACGAAATGTGGTTTAAATATACCCCAGGTGGTGGGTACCGAAAGTTCGGCCCGGCCGAACTTAACGCCTTTTTACTTCCTTTAACTAATTAAGGTGGCGGTCCTGTTTGTCACCGAATCATGAAAATTGGTTCATATTAAAATAAAGCTCTAACATATATACATAAAGAGCCCGACTTTCATTTTTGAATTTGCATTCAAAACATATTCAACCGTTTTACCAGAATCCACTTTGGTCTGTATTCTAAATTCCACACGTCCAAACTATGCTACCACCTTAGTCATATCTATGAAATATAAACACTGATAACGAACGACTTTGGAGAAGTTCTAAGATTGGTCACTACGCAATATAAACACTGATTACGAATTACAGGCCGGAAAAATAATTTTTGGTAGAATATTGATCCATCCAACATTGTCTATGTTTACTGTTGTTTTTCTATAACGATTGGAACAACTCTATTAAAGAGAATAATTTGTATACTCATGTGTTCTTACCCGTAATACTATTTTTAACAGCGTTTGGGGATTCCCTTCAGTATGAAACCTATTTTCAAAAGGAAAGAGTATATCTTGCACATTCCACTTGTAAGAAATTCAGTTTGCTGTGGATAAACTACATATTTGGCTTAATGTTAAAATTTTACTTCAACTTGGTATTGGTATATTTAAGGAATACCAAATTGACTTCAAGAGAATTTAAGTAATGTTAAGCAAAAGAGAAAATAGTCGTAGTCATATTAAAAACTTGAGTTACGGCTAAGAGAAATGTTACTAACAGTGGCCTTATACAAAAGTTCCCTTTATTTAAACTCTTTGGTCACATGTTTTGTTATAATGAATAATGTTTCTCTTTAACTTTAATGTAAATTCATCTCTTATTTATCCACATTGCTTTCTTCTTCAGTAACACCAAAAGAGGAGAATTTTTGGTCTCTGTAAACTTTCAGTTATCCGTTTGCTCTTTTTTATTCATCTTTTGTCTTAATATTTTCAAAGCACTATATTTTAGGAAGAGAAGAGAACTAAATTATAATACATTTTATAATTATAAGAGAATTTTAATGTTACTCCGAAAATAATTGAGAAGTTTAAGCTCTCTTAAGCCCTGTTAAAATTTTAACTAAAGTCCTGAAGCAAATCTATCCCTGCTCGTGTTGTGGTAGACCATAGCTTTAATGGTTAAACTTACATTAAGAAAATATATTCCTATAGCCGAAACAGAACCGAATGCCGCAGAACAATATCGCCTTTTAAAGAAAGTTTATGCTGCAAAATACCCCCAAAAATCAATTACTCACAATCCGTTGCAAAATTTGGCGTCAAATAGTGATTTGGCCTCTAAAAGTTTGGCGATGAACATTCCGCTAAGGAACAGATGCAAACTTCTCACATATTAATGGATGCTTTTCTATTCAAGTTCAAACTCAATGATAAGGGAACTCCTTTTTATAGCCGAGTCTGAACGGCGTACCGCTGTGCGACTCTTCTTTAGAGAGAATTTTTTTCTAATGGTCTCACCAGGACTCGAACCCAGAAAATTGGTTATCAAATTTGTTTTCTAATCTCAAATACCTTTCATTTGAGCCACATATTGGCATGGTCGAAAATTTTTTCCCTTTGGGGATGTTTTCGGAAAGGGGTGATGCCCTAAATCCATGTTCCTACATTTGGATATCAAATCCGTATTCTACTCCCAAATACCTTTATTTGAGCCCCATATTGCGATGGTCACTAAAAAATTGATGTTTGTGGGGTATTTTGGGAAAGGGGTAGACCCCCAGAAAATTGGTCCCGAAAATGGCTATCAATTATTGCTCTACCCCCCAAAACCTTTCATTTAAGCTCCACATTGGCATGGTCGGTAAATATGTCCGATTTAGGGGTGTTTTGGGGATTAGGGTGGTCCCCCAAACACTAAGCCCGGAAAATATATCAGCAACGTGCTCTATTCTCATATATCTATATATCATTAATTTGAACCCCATACTGCCATTGGCTTCAAAAATGGATATCAAATTCGTTTTTAATCTCATTTGCTGCAAAAGTCAGCAAATATGTCCGGTTTGGGTTATTGGCCCTAAAAACTATAAATATTTAGTTCCACTCTCTTTACGACCCAAATTGTCTTGATGAGGAGATACGTCCTATTTGGGGGTTGTTGTGGTGGTGGGACGTCCTCCAGACAGTTGGTTCCTAACGTTGATATCAAATACGTGGTCTACTCCCAAATACCTTTAATTTGAGCCCCATATTTCCATAGTCGGCACACATGACCGGCTTGGGGGGTGTTTTGGGGAATGGGTGGTCACTCAGTGAGTTGGCCTTGAAAATATATATCGGATTCGTGGTTCACTCTAAAAACCCTCTTATTTGAGCCTAATATTGCAAAAATCAGAAAATACTTACTATTTGGGTGGTGTTGTGGGGGTGGGGTGGCCCCATAGACACTTTTCCCAAATATTGATATCAGATTCGTGCTTTACTCCCAAAGACCTTTCATTTGAGCCCAATATGGCTTTGCTCGTAAATTTGTCTGCTTTGGGGATGTTTTTGGGGTGAGGAGCCCCCCAAACACTTGGTCCTATATTTGGATATCAGATTCTAGTTCTACACTCAAATAACTTTTATTCAAACCCCATATGCTCATGGTCAGTAAATAAGTCCTGTTTGGGGGGTGTTTTGGGGAAGGGGTGAACCCCCAGAAACGTGGTCCCACGTTTGGATATCAGATTCGTATTCTACTCGCAAATACCTTTCATTTGAGTCCCATATTGCCATGATCGGTAAATATGTCCGATTTAGGGGTGTTTTGGGAGTTGGGTGGTGTTGCGGGGGGTGGGGTGGCTCCGTAGACACTTTTCCCGAATATTGATATCAAATTCGTGCTTTACTCCTAAAGACCTTTCATTTGAGCCCCATGTGGCTATGGTCTTAAATGTGTCCCTTTGGGAGAGGTTTTTGGGGAGAGGTGGCCCCCCCAGTCACTTGTCCCATAGTTGGATATCAAATTCTAATTGTACACTCAAATACCTTTTATTTAAACCCCATATTCCCATGGTCAGTAAATAAGTCCTGTTTGGGGGGAGTTTTGGGGAAGGGGTGGACCCCAGGAACGTGGTCCCACATTTGGATATCAGATTCGTATTCTACTCGCAAATACCTTTCATTTGAGTCCCATATTGCCGTGGTCGGTAAATATGTCCGGTTTAGGGGTGTTTTGGGGGTTGGGGTGGTCGCCCTAGCAGGGAGGGTCCGTTCCCCCTTCAGATATCAAAAATTGTAGTACCCAGTTTTCACCACGGGATCATTATGCACCATATGTGAAAATTTCAAGAAAATCGGCTCAGTCGTTCTGAGTCTATAAGGAATACACAAACATACAAACAAACAAACAAACAAACAAACAAACAAACAAACAAACAAACAAACAAACAAACAAACAAACAAACAAACAAACAAACAAACAAACAAACAAACAAACAAACAAACAAACAAACAAACAAACAAACAAACAAACAAACAAACAAACAAACAAACAAACAAACAAACAAACAAACAAACAAACAAACAAACAAACAAACAAACAAACAAACAAACAAACAAACAAACAAACAAACAAACAAGCAAACAAACATATATTTATATAAAAGATATTTTTCCTTTCAGACAAATAAACACAATCTGTAAGCATTTTAAGAAAATCGGTTCAGCCAATTTTGATTCTACAGAACAAACAAACCGAGTCCCAACTTTCGGCGACATCGGACAATAAATGCGCTTTTCATGGTCCCAAAGCCTAAAACCGAGAGATCGGTCTATATGGGAGCTGTATCCAAATCTTAACCAATCTGGACCAAATTGAAGAAGGACGTCGAGTGGTCTAACACAACTCACTGTCCTAAATTTCAGCAAAATCGGTTAATAAATATGGCTTTTATGGGCGTAAGACCCTAAATCGGCGGATCAGTCTATATGGCAGCTATATCCAAATCTGGAACGATCTGGACCAAATAGAAGAAAGATCTCGAAGGGTCTAACACAACTTACTGTCCCAAATTTCAACAAAATCGGTTAATAAATGTGTCGTTTATGGGCCTAAGACCCTTAATCGGCTGATCGGTCTATATGGGGGCTATATCAAGATGTAGTGCGACATAGCCCATCTTCTAACTTAACCGAGCCTATGGACAAAAACAGAATCTATGCAAAGTTTCAGCTCAGTATCTCTATGTTTAAAGACTGTAGAGTGATTTCAACAGACAGACGGACGGATATGGCTAGATCGTCTTAGATTTTTACCCTGATCAAGAATATATATATACTTTATAGGGTCGGAAATGACTATTTTGATGTGTTGCAAACCGAATGACAAAATGAATATACCCCCATCCTTCGGTGGTGGGTATAAAAATCTTTTTATTAGTTATTCAAATCTAAGGACTTTAAAATAACATTGCCACTTTACCTTTCTTAACCATGTTCCCTTCAAGTTTTATTAAATTTTTTTTAATTGGTTTTTTATTTCAACATCTTTAAATAACATTGCCACTATCTTTCTCTTTAGTATGTTTGCTTCTAATTTTATCCAGCTCATAATGGTGTTTTCTCTTTCTTTTCCCTCATTACATATCCTCTAATTTTTAATAAAAGCAAATGTGACAAGTTTTCATTTAGTTACTATGCTTTACATTTTATTCTCTTTCTTATTGTAACATTTCCACCCCTTCACTCTCTATCTCTCTCTTCAATAAGCAGTTTGCAAACATTATTGTCCTACTTCGGACTAACAACATAATGTAATCAAGCATTTGTAATACTGACCTACTACAACTATTGTATTTGTAACATGGGAGTTTACAGCGTTACACACCCTCACCATGTTGTGCTACTATGGCAGAATGTAACACACATTTCTCTTAACTTTACTTTAAGTGGCTATGGCAGAACACACATTTCTCTCTATCGAGTATACCCTCTCAAATGTCTCTTTCTATAAGAGAGAAATAACTTTTACCCTTTTGCCTTAACATTTGCCAAAGAGTTTGGCTTTGCAGTTCTTCAAATCCCCCCCCCCCCCACGACTGTTAAACGACCATCGCGTGGTTTTTCGTTTTGCGAGTATTTGCATCTTTTAAGGCGACAACGTGCAAATGCGTACTTGTGAGACTTGTGAGTTGAGTGTGTGGCTGTGGCTGTGTGTGTGTGTATATGTGAGTGCGTTTGGAAATGTTTGCGCTATCATTTGTGATAACATAAAATGCTCGTCTATCTGTTAGCCTTCAAACACAGCATCCTTAGTGTATTGAGCTGTATGTGAAGCATCAGTTTTACTTGAAACGTGTACGGATAAACGTGCGTCAAAACACTGTTTACGCGCGCCAATTTATTCACCCAGCTTTATGAGAGCGAACGAGCGAGTGAATGTGTGTATGTGTTCAAAGCATTTAACGTCGGTATTGCGGGCATACGGAAGTTTGTGTTGACGACGTTTATGAGTGACTGTGGATGCTGCAATTAAAACCACCCAAAAAAAAAAATGTTATAAAGAAACCAAAAGGAATAATAGAAAATTAAGAAAGAGAAATGGAAAAACAACAACAAAACAAAGGGGAATAACTAGCCAAGGGATAAAGGCAAGAAAACAAAAAGCCTAACCCACAAAAGCCAGTTTTTGAAAAGAAAAATATCAAAAAATCAGTAAAAAAAAATATAAAAAAAAACAAAAATTCGAAAATTTTAAATCGAAAATACTATTCTGAAAATAAAAATTTTAAAAATGAAAAATATTCATAGTTTCAATACTAACCTACCATACACCCCAGAAAATGTTTTAACAAGATAACAATTGGTTCACTATGCATTTATAATTAGAATGTGCTTGCAAAAAATAGTGAAACTGCATCAAGCCATTATTTGAAAATGGGTTAACCCCTTCTTGTATGTTATCAAGTGCAACATATGCATGTGAGTTCAAAGATAATTTATGCAAATTGTATGCATTGAATAAAAATTCACAATATGGAATAATCTACCATAAAAAAAAAATATAGATATGCAAATTTATTTGTGCAAATCAAGTGTTGTTGATTTAAATGTTTAAAAAAAAAAAATAAAATAAAATTGTGCCCAAAACTTGTGTGCAAAAAAAAAGTGTTTAATGGTTAAGGTAAATTTATTGAAATGAATATTTTAAATTAAATAAAAAATTTTTAATACCAAAATGCTTAAAGAAATATTATTTAAAATATTTTTAGAAAATTATATAAAAAATTAATAAAATTAAAAAAAAAAAAACAATTTTAGCTATTGTGGTTCGAATTTGAAGGATAATGAGAAAATAAATGAAATAAAATATCTATGTCAATAATTGAGATTCCATTGCAGGACATTGTCCGGCTTTAGACCATTGTATAATGCTTTCCATAAAAAGAATAGCATAGCAAAAAACCTTTGAAACTCAACAAAATTGTTTGTTGCTAGAAGCATTTGATTGGTTACCCGTATCGCAATTTCATTTTCGACCAAAAAATTTATAGAAATTTATAAAAATAAATAAAAAAAAAATAATATTAAAAATATGAAAATAATTAAAAAAAATTGGTGACTATTACAAGTTTTCGAATAAGCATTAAACAAAAAAAAAATGTAAAATGTTGTTTTGATTTATATACTCGTATACAGTTGAATCAGCTATGAGAATCTCTAAAACTTTTATTTTTAAAATCAAATGGGGCAAATGTGACAAAATATATTTTCAATAGGGAAAATTTTTGTACAATGCAATTTTCCATATAGCAACGCAACTTAATAAACTCATGAAGCCATTAAATTAAATAATCTTGGGAACCCACCACCATAGATTCTGCTAAAAATGTACACAAACTGAACTTTGCTGATATACTAAATTTCACTTTACATACCAAATTGCTGCCAAACCAGAAACAAATTATGCTTTTAGTTGCAGTCGAAGGCTTATCAGGAGATGAGTTTTTGTGGGCGATTTATCAGAATAAAAATTGATTTCGACAGACTAAACATGTATCACTTAGTGCAAAATATCACCCAAAGCGGACAACAATTGATGTTTCTAGGGGATTAAGAAGTCAAATCAGGGTATCGGTTTATATAGGAGCTATATTAGCTTAAACACCGCTTTGGACCATACTTTTCGTGATTGTTGGAAGTCGTAATAAATACAACGTGGAAAGTTTCATTCCAATCGGATGTAAATTGTGGCCTCTAGGTTCATATGGGAGTTATATCAGGCTATACGCCCATTCGGGCCATATTTGTCACGATTTTTTAAAGCCTTTAAAGAGCACTAAATGGAAAATTCCAGCCAAATCGTGAATATTTGCGTTATCTAAAGGCTGACGTTGTGAAATCAGGAGATTGGTTTACAATAGAACTATATCAGGTTATACACCGATTTGAGCAGCATTTGACATGGAATACCTACCAGAACACTACTTGCAAAAATTTAGCCCTATCGGATAATAATTGGGTTAATAAGTAGTCAAGTTGGAGGAACATTTATCCAAATCCGAATCAATACAGCCCATTTGCAATCCCAAACATAAATCAAGAAATCGGTTTTATTTCAGCTAATCGCCCAGGGATATTGAAAAGCTTAACACAGATCATTGTTTAAAGAAATCGGATAATAAATAAGATTTTTATGGCCAAAGAACTTAAATTGGGAGGTCGGTATTGACGAAAATATAGCCCGATCGAGGGCCATTGTGGCGCAGAGGTTTGCAAGTCCGCCTATGACCTCGAACAACTGGGTTCAAATCCCGGCCTGAACGTCACTAATGCTGGCTACATTTGTTAGGTATTCTGCCATGTTAAAATTTGTCTATCAAGTGGTGTCGCTTTGTGGCACGCCGTTCGGACTCAGCACAGAAACAAGTAAAAGCGTGCAAAGTTCAGCCGAGCTGAGTTCTGGGAACCCACCACCATGGATTCTGGTAAAAATTAATAAAAACTAAATTTAGTTGAAGGGCATAATTTTATTCTTCATACCACACTTCTGTCAAAGCAGCTTCTAGGAACCGAAAAACTATGATCGAGAGACCGATTTATGTGGGAGCTATATCAGTTTATAGACTGATTCGTATTTGGCACAGTTGTTGGAAGTCGTCAAAGAACACCGCATACAAAGTTTGCAGCCAAATCGGACAAAAATTGAGGCTTGTAAAGACTCATGAAGTCAAATCGGGAAATCGGTTCATATGGGAGCTACATCAGGTTATAGACCGATTTCAAACGTACTTAACTCTGTTATCGAAAGTCATAAAAAAACACCACCTACAAAATTTCAGCCAAATCGGACAAAAGTTGCGTCTTATAAAGGCTCAAGAAGTAAAATCGGGAAATCGGTTTATATGGGAGTTATATCAGGTTGTAACCCGAGTTGGACCGTGTTTGGCACTGTTGTTGGAAATCAAAACCGAACATCGCATGCAAAATTTTAACCAAATCGGACATAAATTGCGGCTTGTAAGATCTCAAGAAGTCAAATCGTGAGATCGGTGTTTATGGGAGCTAAACCAGGTTATGCACCGATTTAAACTGTTCTTGTCGAAAGTCATAACGGTACACTACATACGAATTTTCAGCCATATCGGACAAAAATTACGGCTTATAAGGGCTCAAGAAATCAAATCGGGAGATCAGTTTGTATGGGAGCTATATCAGTTTCTTGACCGATTCGGAGCGTACCCGACACAGTTGTCGAAAGTTATAAAAAAAACCCCATGGAAAATGTCTGCCAAATCGAACAAAAATTGCGGCTTCCAGGGGCTCAAGAACTCAAATCGGGACATTGGTTTATGTGGGAGCTATATCTGAATCTGAACCCATATGGCCTACTTGCAATCCCCAAGTTCGACCGCTATCGAGATTTCGACAGACGGAAGGACGGACATGGCTAGATCGACTCAGAACGTCGTGATGATCGAGAATATTTGTACTTTATGCGGTCTTAGATGAATATTTTGAGGTGTTACAATCGGAATGACTAGATTAGTATACCCCATCCTATGGTGGTGAATATAAAATTTTACTTTTATTTACTTTACATTTACATTTACATTTACTTTCTTTTAAGAAAATTGGGTTGCCCAAAAAGTAATTGCGGATTTACAAACAGAATGCCAGGCCACCGTAGCGCTGAGGTTAGCATGTCCGCCTATAACGCTGAACGCCTGGGTTCGAATCATGCCAAGACCATCAGAAGAAAACGGTGGTTTCCCCCTTCTAATGCTGGCATCATTTGTGAAGTACTTCGCCATGTAAAACTTCTCTCCAAAAAGGTGTCGCACTGCGTCACCCCGTTCGGACTCGGCTATAAAAAGGAGGCCCCTTATCATTGAGCTTAAAAACTTTAATCGGACATTCATTGATATGAGGAATGTATCCCCTGTTCTTAATGGAATATTCATGGGAAATAAAGTAGTAGTACAGCCCGATCTTGACCATATCCCGTACAAACTTCGAGGGGTTATATACAACTAATTGCGCCAAATTTCAGCAAAATCGGATAATAAATGCGGCTTTTATGGGCCCAAGACGAGAGATCGGTCTACATGGGGCCTATTTCAATATATAGTCCGATATAGGTCATCTTAGAACAGAACTTTTCTATGTAGGAAACCAGTAAGAAAAGGTAAAAGTCGGGCGAAGCCTACTATATAATACCCTACATCGCCTACAATACCTACTTCTTTTAATACATGGAACCTATGATGAAATATAAACAGACTTTAATTTTGCATTCCTATTGAAATATTGAAATATTGTACGATTTTCTTACAATAAGACCTCAATTGTGGCTACATCGGGCTTAAAACTCCATATCGAATGAAATATATATGTCGGAGGTATATCTAAATATGGACCGACTTTGATTAACAAGTATTGGGACTTTAAATAAAATTTTCTTTTGCTAAATTGTATAAAGATCGGACAATAGCTGTGGTTTCTACAACCTTAAAGGTCATATCGGATGAAAGATATATATCTTAATGTGGACCGATTTTGAAGAAATTTTCCATACATTTTTAGACGTCAAATAAAACACTTCTTGCCTGATTTTCTAAAGATCGGACCAAAATTGTGGCTTCTACAGCCCTAAAATTCCATATCGGATGAAAGATGTATATGAGAGCTACATCCAAATCTGAACCGACTTTTTCCAAAATCCTTGGCGTTTGTTTTTGGACTAAGAAAGAGAGTTATGTAAAATTTCATGACAATCGGACAACAAATGCGACCTGTACCTTGATCACAAGAATATACGGACAGACAGACGGACATAGCTAAAACGAATCAGAAAGTGAATCTAAGCCGATCGGTATACTTATGAATGGGTCTAGCTCTTCTCCTTCTTAGCGTTGCAAACAATTCCACAAAGTTATAATACCCCCTACCTCAGGGGTTGTGTAGAGTATAAACAGAATCTGTGAAAAGTTTCAGCTTAATATCTTTATTTTTGAAGATGGCAGCGTGATTTCAACAGATAGATGGACGGAAGAACAAACGGACGAATGGATAGTCGGGCAAGACTAGATCGATTAATAATGTCAAGACGATCAAGAATATTTTTCGAGCTATTACAAACGGAATGACTAGAATAGTTTACCCCCACCCTTCAGAGGTGGGTATAAAATATCCCCGGACTAATAAGTCCGGCCTTGAGGTCTGTAGTTAATATTTAAGGTATGAAGATTCTGAAGATGTTACTCAGCGATTTCGTCTGTGACTCCCACAATAAGTACGGATTTAGTCTAAATTCTTTATTTAAAATTTCAGCAAATTTTATTTTCCACCAATTAGCCTGCGTACCCAATGTGGTGTAGGGTCGGCTTTGCCTGATTTTAGCCCATTCTTCCTTGTTTTGATTTGTTGACATTGAAAATTTCACTCTCAGGGGAACAGCCACCACCCCAATAAGTTTTAATAAATTCGACGGCATTTTGAGCACACATTCCTCAGATTAACAGTTATGATATGGGTGCATACCGCACACCCACCATGGCATAGTACACCAATACCATGCCATGAATTCCGACGAATTTATTTTAATTTATTGGGGAGATAACATTCACTACAACAACAAACCAAAACAAGTAAGGAGGGGCTAAATTCCGGCAAAGCTGACTATTTCATCCAAAGCGGATAATAATTGCTCCCTCTAGCTGCTCAAGAAGTCAAGATACGAGATCGGTGTAAATGGGAGCTATATCAGGTTTTGAACCGATTTGAAATATAATGTCAAAGTAGTTGGAAGTCAAACCAAAACACGTCATACAAAATTTCAGCCAAATCGGAAGCTCAAGAAGTCAAGATCCAGAATCAGTATATGAGGCAGCTATTTTCAAACGTGGACCGATATAGTCCATTAACAATCCCAACCGACCTACAATAATGGGAGTTATTTGTGCAAATATTCAAGCGCCTAGCTTTATTCCTTAGAAAGTCAACGTGCTTTTGAAAGATGAACGGACGGACAGACAAAGGGATGGAAGAGGCTAAATCGACTTTAAATGTCAAAACGATCAAGAACATACTTTATTGGATCTCAGTTTATTATTTCTATGAGTTACAAACAGAATAATGAAAATAGTATACCCTCGTTCTGTAGTGGAGGGTATAAAAAAAATCTGCTGTTTGTAAACGGGTACAGACAAATCTTTAAAATTTTAATGGTTGTAGCTGAGACGTTAGCTACATAATGCTCAAAATTTTAAGAGCTTTGGTGGTTCGAGCTCCTCTTGACAAGCCCCTAAATCAAATCTTCCTTTGAGGTCCCATTTTAAAATTTTCAATTGTGAATGGAATGAAAACGAAAATTGTGAATTTTGCAGACAAAACTGTTCTCCAACAAGTTAAAAGGCATTAAGTTCGGCCGGGTAGAACTTTATATATCCAGCACCCCGGATATATATGTAAACCACCTTTTGTCATAATACGGTGAAAAATGCATAATTTATGCCCCCATAGCAGGTATACCGAAATATGGTCCGATTTGAAACAAATTTAGCACCGACATTGAGTGGTCTAGTAAATACCAGCTATTGTTCAATTTTGTAGAACAAAAAGTTTATTTTTTTTTGAAGATATATTCAAATATAGACCGATCTGAAGCATATACGACACGGATGTCGTAAAGCCTAATATAGGTCACTGTGTCAAATTTCAGCAAAATCGGATTATAAGAGAGATCGGTCTATATGGCAGCTATATCTAAAACTGAACCGATCGGTGCCAAATTCAAGAGGGATGTCGAAAGATCAAACGCAACTCACTGTCCGCAATTTCTGAGACATTGCGCCTTTTATGGGCCCAAAACCTTAAAGTGAGAGTTCAGTCGATATGGCAGCTTTTTCCAAATCTAGACCGATCTAGGCCAAATTGAAGAAGAATGTCTAGGGGCCTCACACAACTCATCGTCCCAAATTTCAGCAAAATCGGATAATAATATGGCTTTTATGGGGCTAAGACCCTAAATCGAGAGATCGGTCTATATGGCAGCTATATCCAAATCTGGACCGATCTGGACCAAATTGAAGAAAAATGTCAAAGGGCCTAACACAACTCACTGTCCCAAATTTCCTCGACATCAGACAATAAATGCGCCTTTTTTGGGCCCAAGGCCTTAAATCAAGATATCGTTCTATATGGGAGCTATATCCAAATCCAAACCGATCTGAGCAAAATGGAAGAACAATGTCGAAGGGACCTAACACAACTCACTGTCCAAATTTCCTCGACATCAGACAATAAATGCGCCTTTTTTAGGCCCAAGACCTTAAATCGAGAGATCGGTCTATATGGCAGCTATATCCAAATCTGGACCGATCTAGGCCAAATTGAAGAAGAATGTCGAAGGGTCTAACATCACTCACTGTTCCAAATTTCCTCGACATCAGACAATAAATGCGCCATTTATGGGCCCAAAACCCTAAATCGTGAGATCGGTCTATATGGTAGCTATATCCAAATCTGGACCAATCTGTTCCAAATTGAAAAATAATGTCGAAGGGCCTAACACAACTCATTGTCCCAAATTTCAGTGAAATCGTATAATAAATGTGGCTTTTATGGGCCTAAAACCCTAAATCGGCGGATCGGTCTATATGGGGGCTATATCAAGATATAGTCCGATATAGCCCATCTTCGAACTTAACTTGCTTAGGGACAAAAAAAAGAATCTGTGCAAAGTTTCAGCTCAATATCTCCATTTTTAAAGGCTGTAGCGTGATTTCAACAGACAGAAAGACAGACGGACGGACATGTCTAGATCGTCTTAGATTTTTTCGCTGATTAAGAATATATATACTTTATAGGGTCGGAAATGTATATTTCGATGTCTTGCAAACGGAATGTCAGAACGAATATACCCCCATCCTTCAGTGGTGGGTATAAAAAGTTTGCGTACCATGGGTCGAATACTTTATGGGCAATACTCATACGGCACAATGTACCACAATAAGTTAATCCATAGAGTTTTCGTTGTTTACAATGCACAAACATTAATACCAGATATATAAATAAAATTTGTAGATGATATACCCCAATGATTAGTACATTCAGTTGATTTATCAACAAACATTTGTAGATCGAAAATAGTTCTAAACTACACCAACACTACTACATTGAGTTAATTTAATAAAATTTAATTTTTATCAATCGACAACCTTTTTTTCATTAGAGCTCACATTAATTTATAACTCTTTGGCAATGTTTAATGTGATTAAAATTACTGCTACATGTGGAGAGAATCTGTAAAAAAACGCCGCCATTAAAATTCATTTCAATTCGTTATTAATAAAATTCAATGCTTTTGAATAATTGAATAGATGAATGAAATTGAAATTTTACTCGTATAGCCTTGGCAAAGATCGACAAGATACTATAACACGTTTCCACCACAAATACCAGCAACTGAAAACTCTAGCCACTTTTGCACTCAGCAATTTTCTACATTTTCCCTTTGGTGTCTAATTCAAGTTGGCTGCTCTACCAAAAACAAAAAAACTGAAAATGTTTAAACCCCCCCTTAGAACGTGACTAATTTTAAATAGGCTGTTGTTGGATGGCTGTGAGTGCGGGTGAATGTGTTTTTGGTGCCGGTTCACCAAATGCTTTGGGAAAATTTTCCTTTAATGTTATTAACTTATTTTTAATGGTAGTTTTCTGTTTTCTTAAATAGTCCCTAAATAACCATTTTGAAATTTCTATACATAGCCCCAAAATGGTAATGGCCAAAGTTTGGTTAATATCTTTGTTTCATTCGGTATTTACCCTGAGAACAGGCGATTGTTAAATGTATTTTAATAAATTTTATTTGGTCTTTAAAAGTAAATAGGAAAACTTCGTTTCTATTGACTTTGAGAGCATTCCTAGGAAAATGACTATTGTAAATCTACACTTTGGCAACGGGATAGGATAACCCAAAGGCGAACGGTGGCAGAAAGAACTAAAGGAAATCAAATGCTTTATTGACTTTATTTCTATAAATAAAGAGAATAACTAAGTGGCTTGATAAAGAACAGTTTTGTAAACTAACAACAATATTTCCCTTTCGGCAGATAATTTGTTTAAGAATTTTGCAATTCTTAGAACACACAAGATGTGACTCATACAATGCGGTTGAAGGGATGGGATCTCTCCAAGGAATGTAAGTGGATTATATCCATCATCACCATGTTTAACCCCAAAAACTATCATGAAATTAATGGTGGGGCGTAGGGATGTAGTCTTTTTAAAGCCGAATTCAAAAGATGACCTTTGGCTTAGTATTAAAAGTCCATAATATGGGCTTTAGTAGGATAACTTAGTTTTAAAACCAGAAATATTTAGAGTCACAAGAAAATCCTTCCTGCAAAATTTCGTCGGATTCCGATAATAAATGATCATTTTTTTGCAATATTTATCAAAATCGGACGATACATGTATATGAGAGCTATATCTAAATCTGAACCGATTTCGAGCAAACTCCTCCGATACTGTGGCAGTCATCGAGAAAAGCATTTGCAAAATTTTGGCAAGATGGGTCCAAAAATGCGCTTGCTGTGACTCTAGAAGTTAAAATCGGGCGACATATATAAATGAGAGCTATATCTAAATCTGAACCGATTTCCATGAAATGCACCAGTAATATTGAGAGTCAAGAGAAAATTCCTCCTGCCGAATTTCGAGAAAATCGGTTAACAAAAGACGATTTGATTGCAATATTACTGCAAATCGGACAAACATATATATGGGAGCCATATCCAAATCAAAACCGATTTTTTCCAATTTCAATAGGGTTCATCTCTAGGCCGAAAAAAATACCCATACCAAATTTGAAGACGATCGGATGAAAATTGGGACCTGTAGTTTGTACACAAATTAACAGGGACAGACGGACAGACAGACGGCCATAGCCAAATCGAATCAGAAAGTGATTGTGAGTCAATTGCTATACTTATCAATGGGTCTATCTCTCCCTTCGTTTTGGGTGTTACAAAGAAATTGACTAAGTTATATAACCCTGTAGTGGTGTATGGTATAAAAAGCCAACATATGGTTTGACTTGGTGGGGATAATCACCACTGAAAACTTTTTTACTTAAAATTGGGTAACATATAAATCAGATATGCATTTAAATTGGAACCTATTTCAATAGGCTTCGGCCCTAGGCGAATAAAAGAGTAAAAAGTGATTAAGTTTGGCCGGGCAGCACTTTAAATACACACCACCATGGATATGGTAATCATCCTAGTCCAATATAACTCCGCACCCATATACTTAGTTATATCCAAACAAGAACAAATAAAACTAGACATTACTAGGCAAGGCATTAAGTTCGGCCGGGCCGATCTTTGGATACCCACCACCTCGGGTAAACTCCCTTTCCTCACAATCCTATGAAAATGGAATAACTTGGTCTTATAATATAAGTCACTGTTGAATATGAGCTTCAGACTCCTAACAGGCATATTGGTCTATATGACAGCTATATCTAAATACAGTCCTATTTTTACCATATTTGGTTCGGACGGCGGATGGCCTTAAACTCCTCACTGTTTCAAACTTCAGTGAAATTGGATAAAAAATAATGCTTTTATGGGCTTCAGACCCTTTATTGGTAGATCGGTCTATATGGCAGCGATCCAAACCATATTTGGGGCGGATGTCGGGAGACCTAAAATAGCCCAATGATGCAAATTTCAGCGAAATCGGTTAAAAAATAAGGTTTTTATGAGCTTCAGACCCTTAATCGGGAGATCGGTCTATATGGCAGCTATATCTAAATATGGTCTGATCTGAACTATATTTGGGTCCGATGTTGATAGGCCTAAAACAACTCACTATCTCAAATTTCAACGAAATTGGATCAAAAATAAAGCTTTTATGGGCTTCAGACCCTTAATCGGGAGATCAGTCTATATGGCAGCTATTTTCAAACAGAGTCCGATCTAAACCATGTTTAGGACCGATGACGGGAGGCTTTCAATAACTCGTTGTTTTAAATTTCAGCTTAATAGGTTACAAAATAAAGCTTCTATGGGCATTTGACTCTTTATCGGCAGAACGGTCTATATAGCAGCTATATCCAAATGTGTTCCGATTTGGCACATTCAAGAACTTAACCAGCGTTCGACCGCTATCGTGATTTCGATAGACTGACGGCCGGACATGGCTTGATCGATTCAGAAGGTCTATATTATCAACAATATATATAATTTATAGGGTCTTAGACGAATATTTCGAGGAGTTACAAACGGAAGTACCATATTGGTAAACCCCCTGCTATGGTGGTGGGTGTAAAAATTGAGGTTTTTAAGCAAGTTTTTTCAATAAAGGTTAATCAATGAAAATATCTTTTTATACCCACCACAATAGAATGGGGGTATAAAAATCTAGTCATTCTGTTTGTAAATCTTCGTAATATTGATCCAAGACCCCATAAAGTGTAAATATTATGGATCGTCTCGACATTCTGTCGAAATCCAGTCGAACGCGTGAAGCTAGCCGCTTGAAATTTTGCACAGATACTTAATATGGATGTAGGTCATTGATGATTTGGCCAAATAGGCCATATCGGATCAGATTTAGTTATAGCTCTCTTATAAACCGACCAATCGATTTTACTTCTTGAGCCGCTGAAAGTAGCAATTTTCGTCTGATTTGGCTGTAATTGAGCATGTAGTATTTTGTTATGACTTTCAACAACTGTGATAAGTACGCTTCAAATCGGTCTATAACCTGATATAGTTCCTATATAATCCACTCTCCCTATTTGATTTTCATGAGCCCTTACAAGCCACAATGCCACAATTTTTGTTTGATTTGGCTGATCAGACAACAGTTGGAAGTCGTAACTGAGCACCGCGTGCTCTGTTCAACTGTGTCAAATCGGTCTCCAAATTGGTCTCCAAATTGGTCTCCAAATCGGTCTCCAAATCGGTCTATAACCTGATATAGCTCCCATATAAACTGACCTCCCGATTTGGCTTCTTGAGCCCCTAGAATTTTTTTTCGTTCGATTTGGCTGAAACTTTTGCAGATAGTGTTCTGTTATGACTTTCAGCAACTTTACTAAGTAAACTTCAAATCTTTCTTTAACGTGGTATAGCTGCCATTTAAACCGATCTGCCGATTTGACTGCTTGAGTCTTTACGTGCCGCAATATTTGTCCGACTTGGCTGAAATTTTGCATGTGATGTTCTGTTACGATTTCCAACAACTTTTGCTAGTACGGTCTAAATCAGTCTAAAACCTAATATAGATTCCATATAAACCGGTCTCTCGAAGTTTGGTATATAGAATAAAATTATGCCTCTCAACTAAGTTTACCAGAATCCAATAGTCGTTGCAAATTTTGTCACAAATCCAAATCATGCATAAAAATGAATATCCAACCACAAATTCTTTCGTATATTGCAAAATACGAAGCCAATCTTGGCCAAAATTTCAACAAATAAAAATTTAACCTCGAAACCAGTAGAGATACTGTATACCTCAAGCGAACTTAGAGATTTTTCAGCTATTTTGAGATTTGAAAATCGGACCACAAACAAAGATATGGCAGCCCGAACAATTTTTCGAAATGTCGAGGTGACGAACCATGGGGGCTGCCAAGATGCGCCGGGACCTCCTAGGGCCTTGAAATTTTGCACATGATCTCGATAGTACCTCGGCTTAAGCTATCTCAAATTTCAAAGCGTTATTTCCATCCCATCTCAAATGACATATTTTAAATTCGTTTTTTTTTTTTCGATTTTTCCCACCGTGCGACTTACAAATGATCGGAAGAAGGAGCGACAGACATGCCTAGTTCATGTTAGATTTTTTCTACGGACATGAATATGGATACTTAAGAGGGTCGGAAATGGACATTTCGATGGGCAAACACAATGACAAAATGAATATACCCCCTTCCTTTGGTGGTGGGTAAAACAAATTGCATTATTTTTCCACACTTTGGAAAACCTAACCATACTGAAAATTGCCTTATTTTCCAGGTTTGATTGGCTTGGAACATTTCCTTGTAAAGGGTGACTTTTTTGAGGTTAGGATTTTCATGCATTAGTATTTGACAGATCACGTGGGATTTCAGACATGGTGTCAAAGAGAAAGATGCTCAGTATGCTTTGACATTTCATCATGAATAGACTTACTAACGAGCAACGCTTGCAAATCATTGAATTTTATTACCAAAATCAGTGTTCGGTTCGAAATGTGTTCATTCACCGTAACGTTGCGTCCAACAGCATCTTTGAAAAAATACGGTCCAATGATTCCACCAGCGTACAAACCACACCAAACAGTGCATTTTTCGGGATGCATGGGCAGTTCTTGAACGGCTTCTGGTTGCTCTGCACTCCAAATGCGGCAATTTTGCTTATTTACGTAGCCATTCAACCAGAAATGATACTCATCGCTGAACGGTGAATGAACACATTTCGAACCGAACACTGATTTTGGTAATAAAATTCAATGATTTGCAAGCGTTGCTCGTTAGTAAGTCTATTCATGATGAAATGTCAAAGCATACTGAGCATCTTCCTCTTTGACACCATGTCTGAAATCCCACGTGATCTGTCAAATACTAATGCATGAAAATCCTAACCTCAAAAAAATCACCCTTTATAATTGGAAGGCTTATGGACGATGTTAGCTCTAACTGGAGTTTTGCTCGTCCAAAAATCATCCGTCCTGAACCCTTACTAACCTATGCCCTGTTCTTTAGAAAAGAAATTAAACAAATTTTTAAAATTTTTAAGACTTTTAGGGTAGAAAGTGGGTAAAGAGTAACTACGTTGATTCTTTTATATATTCCAATCTAATTATGTACTGCTTGTACAGGGTTTTCAAATATGGACTTGATAACTTTTTTATACCTACCACCATGGGTGTATACTAATCTACTCATTCCGTTTGTAACACCTCGAACTATTCGTCTAAGACCCCATGAAGTATACATATTTTCTTGATCGCCTCGACGTTCAGAGTCGATCTGAACATGTCCGTCCGTCCATCCGTCCATCTGTAGAAATCACGATAGAGGACGAACGCGTAAAGCTAGCCTCTTCAAATTTTGCACAGATACTTAATATTCCCTTCAGATTTAGATCTAGCTCCCATGAAAGCCCCTGAAAGCCGCAATTTGTATCCAATTTGGCTGAAATTTTGCACGTAAAGTTCTGTTATGACTTCCAACAACTGCGCCATGTACTGTTCAAACAGGTCTTTAACCTGATATGGTCTCACTAAAAGCAATCTACTGAGTTGATTTCTTGAGCCCTTATAAGCCAAAATTTTTGTCCGATTTGGCTGAAATTTTGCATGTGATATGCTGTTATGACTTTCACTAGACTTCGTACTAGACATCGTTCATTTTGCTACCGCGGGCACGTTTGCATATGTTGAAACGTTTCACCAAATTTTCGATGATTCGGCTACACACTTTTGCAGAAACGGTCGCCATTTCTCGTTCAATGTTTGATCAGAGCTCTTCCAAATTGTCGGCTTGTTGCCATAGACGAATGACTTGGCTCCAAAGAAAATAGTTTAGAGGCATCATATCGTACAAAACTAAGCGGCAAATCGACTGGGTCATTTCTTGAGATAAATTCAAAAAATTGATTATAAGATGTGCTGTGTGACTTGTGGCACCATCCTGTTGAAACCACATGTCGTCCAGTTAAAATCTTTCAATTAAGGCCAAAAATAATCAGTGAACTTTGTGCGATGGCGTTGTCCATTCACGGTAACGTGACGATTGCCATCGTCGACGAAGAAGTATGGCCGAATGATGCCGCCGGCATGCAAACCACACCAAACTGTTATTTTTGTGAGGATGAAGTGTTGATTCGTGAAGCACACGTATATTTTCATCTGACCACGAAGCCATTGAGCCAAAAATCAGTTTCGTTACTGAAAATGATTTACGCTCTCAAAGTAACGGTCACCGATTCCTAATTTCGGTAGTAAATTTTTATGATTTGCAGACGTTGTTTGTTCGTGTACTTTCCCATGGTGGAGGCCACCGTAGCGCAAAGGTTACCATGTCCGCCTATGACGCTGCACGCCTTGGTTTGAATCCTGGCTAAACCATAAAAATTTTTCAGCGGTGGTTTTCCTCTCCTAGTGCTGCCAACATTTGTGAGGTACTATGCCATGTACAAACTTCTCCCCAAAGAGGTGTAGCAGTGCGGCACGCCGCTCGGACTCGGCTAGTAGTCCCCTTATCATTGAGTTTAAACTTGAATCTGACTGCACTTATAGATATGTGAAAAGTCTACCCCTGTTCCTAAGTGGAATGTTCATGGGCAAAATTTGCAATTTACTTAACCATGATAAAAATGTTGAGTATGTTTCTGTATAAATTGAAGTAACAGTTCGATGATTGGTTTAAAAGAGCATTCATAAACCTAATTTAAAGTTGTCAAGTTCCTATTGGAAAACCCTTTATAAAGTAAATCCTGTTCTCTTTTTTTCCACAAAGTCCATTTTTTTTAGAAAAACCTGTACAAGTTTGTAAACACTCTAAACTCTCTAAAATATTGACAATTACTCTACTAGCAACATCAATGGAAAGCTCTTCCCTTGATTTGAATGCCTCTGCCAAAGGGAAAATATGGCACATGCCAAACTTGTGGCAGCAATGAAAACAATTTTATTGTCATATTTACTCATATGTAAAGTAAAGCAAATTCCACCAACGCCATCAACACACACAGTGATGGTTAGTCCATACGAGACACACATACAAGCATGTGTGTGGGAATATGTTATAGCATACAAACACATATGTGAAAGAATACTGTATCGATTCTTATGACAAGCAAACAGGTTTTCATTTCTGTGTTTTTGTTGTCTTTTCAATGTTTTCACAACAATCACAAAACATCGTTATTTTCATTCAGCCAAATTTCCATGTGGGAAAATGGAGGTGGAGGTGGATGTTGGTGGTTGCGTGTGTTGGTATGTGAAGCAAACACGTTATGTTTAAGGAAACGGAAAGCCATATCTCTTTGACAACAACAACAACAACAACATGACAACACACATCGATAGTTATTGTCACCAAGTTGTCATTTGGCATTTGCTGTAGAAAATTTGTTTTTTGCTCCCATTGCCTCATTTTCATGTGAAAGTTTTGCCTTTTACGGATGTCATTACGATTCAATTCATGACAGACATTTGTAATGTTAAAGTGTACCATAATTGATTCAAGTATATGACAAGGTATGTCGTAATACTTTGCCAACTGAGTGAGAGAGTGTGGGAAAAACTCTGTGTGTGTCGCGAATTCATAGCCTAGTTGCCTCCAAAAAGGCGTCACTTCATTTGCCCTCGTTTTTTTGGTTTTTTCTTTAGCCCTTCTGTCATTCATTCATTAATGGCGTTAAACGACAATGGTTTATTTCAAAGGAAAAATAAAGCGAAGACAGGAAAACTTTTCGCACGTCTGACTTTAAATGGAATTGAAGATGTTAATTGGTTGACAATGCTGATGATGATGATGATAATGGCGACGATGATCATTTAGAAAACTTTGTTATAATTAAATGAGCAAAAATGTTCTCACAGTTTGTTGGCTTGGGCAACACAAAGTGGGCTAAGTGGCGTTGAGTATATATATGAAATGAAATGAATAAATTAAATTCTTAACGAAGGTATATTAATTTGTTCGCATATTTGGCACAACTTAAAAGAAGGATACCACATGCAAAAAAGGGTTATGGCTTAGGGTAGAAAAATCAAATTAAAAGCTAAGAGAATTTCCTAGCAGTATTTAATGAAGAAGTCAAGAGATTTAAATACTTTTAATACCCAACACCTTGGGTATACATGTTAACCGCCTTTTGTCATAGTCCGGTGAAAATCTATAATTTATGCCCCCCATGGCAGCTATTTCAAAATATGGTACGATTTTGATCAAATTCAATACGGACATTGGGACGCCATCGTTAAATTTTGTAGAACAAATATTCTTTTTTTGGTAGCCATATCCAAATAAAGACCTATCTGAACCATGTACGATACAAATGTCGAAAAGCCTAACAGAAGTCACTGTGTCACATTTCAGCGAAATCGGATTATAAATGTGACTTGAAATGACTGAACGATATTAAAGAAGAATGTTGAAGGGCTTAACGCAACTCACTTTCCTAAATTTTGGCGAAATCGGACAACAAATGCGCCTTTTATTGGCCCAAAACCTTTTATCGAGAGATCGGTCTACATGGCAGCTATATCCAAATCTTGACAGATCTGAGCCAAATTAGAGAATAGTATTGAAAGGTTCAACTCAACTCACTGTTCCAAATTTTGGCGAAATCGGACTATAAATGCGCCTTTTATGGGCCCAAAACCTTAAATCGGGAGATCGGTCTATATGGCAGCTCTATCCAAATCTGGACCGATCTGAGCCAACTTAGAGAAGAATGTTGCAGGGCTTAAAACAGCTCACTGTCACAAATTTTGGCGAAATCGGACAATAAATGCGTCTTTTATGGGCCCAAAACTTTATATCAAGAGATCGGTTTATATGGCAGCTATATCCAAATCGGGACCGATCTGAGCCAAATTAATAAAGAATATTGAAGGGCCAAACACAACTCATTGTCCAAAGTATTGGCAAAATCGGTCATTAAATGCGTCTCTTATGGGCCCAAAACCTTAAATCGAGAGATCGGTCTATATGGCAGCTATGTCTAAATCTGGACCGATTTCAGTAAAATTAGAGAGGAATGATGAAGGGCTTAAGAAAATTTACTGTCCCAAATTTCGACGAAATCGGTCATTAAATGCGTCTCTTATGGGCCCAAAACTTTAAATCGATAGATCGGTCTTTATGACAGCTATGTCCAAATCTGGACCGATCTAAGCCAATTTGAAGAAGGATTCAAATTTAATCAAAGTCGGATAATAAATGTGGCTTTTATTGGTCTAAGACCCTTAATCGGCGCATCGGTCTATATGGCAGCTATATCCAAATCTGAACCGATCGGAGCCAAATTATAGATGGATGTCGTTTGGCCTAACTTAGCTCAATGTACCAAATTTTAGTAAAATCGGATAATAAATGTGGCTTTTATGGGCCTAAGACCCAAAATCGGCGGATCGGTATATATGACAGCTATATCCAAATCTTGACCGATTTGAGCCAAATTGAAGAAGGATGTCGTCTGGCCTAACACATCTCACGGTACCAAATTTTAGCAAAATCGGATAATAAATGTGGCTTTTGTGGGCCCAAAAACCTAAATCGGCGGATCGATCTATATGGGGGCTGTATCAAGATATAGTCCGATATAGCCAATCTTCGAACTTAACCTGCTAATGGACAAAAAAAATCTGTGCAAAGTTTGAGCGCAATATCTCTTTATTTAGAGACTGTAGCGTGTTGTCAATAGACGGATGGAAGGACGGACAGACAAACAGACGGACGGACAGACAGGCGGACAGACAGACGGACAGACAGACGGACGGACAGACGGACGGGCGGACAGACGGACGGACGAACGGACAGACGGACGGACGGACAGACGGACGGACAGACGGACGGACAGACGGACGGACAGACGGAAGGACAGACGGACGGACAGACGGACGGACAGACGGACGGACAGACGGACGGACAGACGGACGGACAGACGGACGGACAGACGGACGGACAGACGGACGGACAGACGGACGGACAGACGGACGGACAGACGGACGGACAGACGGACGAACAGACGGACAGACGGACGGACGGACAGACGGACGGACATGGCTAGATCGTCTTTGATTTTTACGGTGATCAAGAATGTATATACTTTATAGGGTCGGAAATAGATACTTCGATATGTTGCAAACGGAATGACAGAATGAATATGCCCCCATCCTTCAGTGGTGGGTATAAAAACCAAGATTATGATGAGGACTCGCATTAGCGCGAAGAACAAGCAGTAAAATATAGGGATGCCCAAAAGGTAATTGCGGACTTTTCAGGTCGGCCAAATAAAGTTGATGTAACCAAATCAAAGCTTTAATCGAATTGGATCGTCATGTAACTGAGCGTGAGATAGGAGAGAAGTTAAATATACCAAAATCAACCGTTCATTATCGCATAAGAAGTCATGGACTGGTGAAAAAGCTTGATATTTGGGTACCACATGTATTGAAAGAAATTCATTTAACAAACCGAATCAACGCTTGTGATATGCACCTTAAGCGCAATGAATTCGATCCGTTTTTAAAACGAATCATAGCTGGAGATGAAAAATGGATTGTTTACAACAACGTTAGTCGAAAAGGATCATGGTCCAAGCATGGTGAACCAGCTCAAACCACTTCAAAGGCTGATATCCACCAAAAGAAGGTTATGCTGTCTGTTTGGTGGGATTGGAAGGGTGTGGTATATTTTGAGCTGCTTCCAAGGAACCAAACGATTAATTCGGATGTTTACTGTCAACAATTGGACAAATTGAATACAGCCATCAAGGAGAAGCGACCAGAATTGGTCAATCGTAAAGGTGTCATATTCCACCAGGACAACGCTAGACCGCACACATCTTTGGTCACTCGCCAAAAACTGAGTGAGCTTGGCTGGGAACTTTTGATGCATCCACCATATAGCCCTGACCTTGCACCATCAGACTACCATTTATTTCGATCTTTGCAGAACTCCTTAAATGGTAAAACTTTCGGGAATGATGAGGCTATAAAATCGCACTTGGTTCAGTTTTATGCAGATAAAGGCCAGAAGTTCTATGAGCATGGAATACTAAATTTGCCAGGAAGATGGCAAAAGGTTATCGAACAAAATGGCAATTATATATTTGATTAAAGTTCATTCTAAATTTTATTAAAAATGCATTTACTTTCTTTTAAAAAATCCGCAATTTCTTTTTAGGCAACCTAATAGTTTCGGTTTCATAAGTGCAGCGTGGGCGAACATGATCGTACTTCTAGAAATGTAAATTGGATAGAGTTACAAAGCTTTTGTATCAAAATGATCACGGCTTCTCAAGTGCAGCCTGTGGAATATGAGCATGCTTTTGCAAATGTAAATTGGAAGAAATTACAAAGCTTTTGTATTTAAAACTGAATCGATTTTGTTGCAACTTGGCGAAGGTGTTAAGCAATTTGTACCAACTCTCATTCAAAGTTAATAAATTGTATGGAGATTACCTCATATTTTATTCACTATGGACCTCTGCAATTATCAATCAATAACTTGTTTTATTATGGTTGCCCAAAAAGTAATTGCGGATTTTTTAAAAGAAAGTAAACGCATTTTTAATAAAACTTAGAATGAACTTTAATCAAATATACTTTTTTTACACTTTTTTTCTAAAGCAAGCTAAAAGTAACAGCTGATAACTGACAGAAGAAAGAATGCAATTACAGAGTCACAAGCTGTGAAAAAATTTGTCAATGCCGACTATATGAAAAATCCGCAATTACTTTTTGGGCAACCCAATAAATATAGCCCTTCAACCAATCCCTTCTTATAACCTCTCAATTTACAATCACTGTCCCATAGTTCAAATATAAACTAAGTAAAAAGTGCAAAATCTTGTTCAACCAAACTGGATGGGTTTTTTATTTATTCTAGTTCTTAAGTATATTTCTACAACTATGTCTAACACTGTTGAAATCAAAAATTCAAATTAATTCTCAAATTGCATTAGACAATTTATAACATCTTCAAGCTGTCGTATAACACCATTATAACCAGGCAAATTGTGCTCCATCATGAAAGTCATCATGACATTTGCTATGACAGCTTCTGCAGAGGTCATTAAATGTGACCAAGTCTGCAGTGTCTCTTATTGACCCAGGGCAACAATCATAGATACTTAGAGCAAAAGCAGATGCAGTGTGAATTGCATCAATTAGAACTGTGTTGATGAGTTTAAGTAATTCACTTGACATAGTTGTATAATTGCATCATAAGATCAGACAATTATGAATGTTTGGACAATTGCCGGCAATTTGAATGGCTAACCAGTGCCAGCAAGGACAAAGCTAATTTGAGTAATTTTTTTATACATTTGAGTTATAAGTTGTTTGTTTGAAAAAAATTGGGGTTAATTTAAAATGACTAAAAGCATCAATATAATGGATGGACCTTTGGCCAGGTCATTGGATTTAAATTGAAACAAGTCGGAGAAGACAAAACCCAGATGATAAGGATCATATACAATAATACCTTACACGCACACTTAAGGGTAAATTAAATCACTATAAGAACGCAATGGGAGAGTCTAAACCGATGTAGATGCATAGGTAAGTTGCTAATATCAAACCTCAAAACCAGTTTTTGTGGAAATCGGTTAAAAAAGTAGTCATTACCAGGGCAGCGGAGAAGTTTGCTTCACTCCGAATCCGGAGTAAGCTACGAGCACTAAGATTTAAACTTTTATACCCTACACCACCACTGGAGGCCACCGTAGCGCAGAGGTGAGCATGTCCGCCTGTGACGCTGAACGCCTGGGTTCGAATTCTGACGAGACCATCCGAAAAAATTTACAGCAGTGGTTTTCCCCTCCTAATGCTGGCAACATTTTCGAGGTACTATGCCATGTAAAAACTTCTCTCCAAAGAGTGTGGCATGCCGTTCAGACTCGGCTATAAAAGGCTTAAACTTGAAGGCTTAAAATTGAATATTCTAGAAGAGCTAGACCCATCGAGAAGTATACGGCTCGGATTAGAATCACTTCCTGATTCGATTTAGCTATCTCCGTCTGTCTGTCTGTCTGTCCATGTATTGATTACAAGTCAAGGTACTGGTCTGGTCGCATTTGTTGTCCGATTTTCACAAAATTTTGCATAAGTCTCTTTTTTTTTGGGCCAAGGACGAACGGCATTGATTTAAAAAAAAAACGGTTCAGATTTAGATATAGCTCCCATATATATCTTTCATCCGATGTGCCCTTTTAAAGTTGTACAATAGAAACCACAATTTTGGTTGTATCCTTACAAAATTTGGCCCAAAGTGTTTTTTTTTGACGTCCCAATATGTGTGAAAAAATTACATTCAAATCGGTCCAGATTTACATATAGCTCCCATACCTTTCATGCGATATGCCCTTCATTCTTGAAATTTTCTTTCCAAATCTTTTTTTATGCCCACCACCATAGGATGAGGGTATATTAATCTAGTCATTCCGTTTGTAACACCTCAAAATGTTGATCTGGGACCCCATAAAGTACATATATTCTGGATCGTCTCGTCATTTTGATTCGAACTAGCCATATCCGTCCGTCCATATGTCGAAATCACGATATTGCAAATGGGTCATATCACTCAGATTTAAATATAGCTCCCATATAAACCGATCGCCCAATTTGAATTTTTGAGCTTCTGGAAGTCGCAATTTTTGTTCCGTAGTGTTCTGTTAGGACTTCCAACAACTGTGCCTAGTACGGTCAAGAACATTATATAGCTCCTACATAAACCGATCTTCCCAATTTGACTTCTTGAACCCTTGCAAGCAGCGATTTTTATCCGATTTGGCTGGAACTTTGCATATAGTGCTCTGTTATGACTTCCAAAAACTGAACCAAATACTGTTCAAATTGGTGTATAACCAGATATATCTGCCATATGTTAGGGGAATGCATGGTGGTTTGTTCCCAAGATTCGGCCCAGTCGAACTAAGTACGCGCTTACTTGTTTATTCTTATATCCTCCATCGAATGACATGTCCGTCCTTCAATTCGTCCGTCCATCCATCCGTACGTCTATCAGTCCGTCCATCCCTCCGTTCATCCGTCCATCCGTCCGTTCATCCGTCCATCCGTCCGTTCATCCATCCATCCGTACGTCTATCAGTCCGTCCATCCGTCCGTTCATCCGTCCATTCATCCGTTCATCCGTCCATCCGTCCGTCCGTTCATCCGTCCGTCCATCCGTCCGTCCGTCCGTCCATCCGTCCGTCCGTCCGTCCATCAGTCCGTCCGTCCATCCGTCCGTCCATCCGTCCGTCCGTCAGTCCGTCCGTCCATCCGTCCATCCGTCCGTCCGTCCGCCCGTCCGCCCGTCCATCCGTACGTCCGTCCGTCCATCCGTACGTCCGTCCGTCCATCCGTACGTCCATCCGTACGTCCGTCCGTCCATCCGTACGTCCGTCCGTCCATCCGTACGTCCGTCCGTCCATCCGTACGTCCGTCCGTCCATCCGTACGTCCGTCCGTCCATCCGTACGTCCGTCCATCCGTACGTCCGCCCGTTCATCCGTACGTCCGTCCGTTCATCCGTACGTCCGTCCATCCGTACGTCCGCCCAACCGTACGTCCGTCCATCCATACGTCCGTCCATCCGTACGTCCGTCCATCCGTACGTCCGTCCATCCGTACGTCCGTCCATCCGTACGTCCGTCCATCCGTACGTCCGTCCATCCGTACGTCCGTCCATCCGTACGTCCGTCCATCCGTACGTCCGTCCATCCGTACGTCCGTCCATCCGTACCTCCGTCCATCCGTACGTACGTCCATCCGTACGTCCGTCCATCCGTCCGTCCGTCTGTCCTTCCGTACGTCCGTCCATCCGTACATCCGTCCTTCCGTACGTCCGTCCTTCCGTACGTCCGTCCATCCGTCCGTCCGTCCATCCGTCCGTCCATCCGTCCGTCCATCCGTCCGTCCATCCGTCCGTCCATCCGTCCGTCCATCCGTCCGTCCATCCGTCCGTCCATCCGTCCGTCCATCCGTCCGTCCATCCGTCCGTCCATCCGTCCGTCCTTCCGTCCGTCCATCCGTCTGTCTCGCTAACTTTCAAGGGAATAAAACTTAAACGCACTTGAAATTTTTCTCGTATACTTTCATTTAGTGAAGGTCAGTTGGGATTGTAAGTGGGCTACATCGGTTCATATTTGGATATTGCTCCCATATAAACCTATCTCGGAACTTGACTCCTTGGGCCGCTAGAGGGCGCAATTAGTATCCGATTTGGCCGAAAGTTTGCATAAAGTGCTTTATTTTAATTTCCAACTACTGTGTGAAGTATAGTATAAATCGGCTCATATCCTGATATAGCTCCCGTATAAACCGATCTCGGATCTTGATTCCTTGGGCCGCTAGAGGGCGCAATTATTATCCTATTAGGCTGCAATTTCGCATGAAATGTTTTGTTCTGACTTCCAACAACTATGCCATGTATGGTCTTAATCGGTTCAAAACCCGATAGTGCACCTAAACCCCCCCCCCCCCCCCCCCCATTAACCCAACACCCTATTATACTTCTGAGCCTCTATAGGTCGAAATTATTATTCGATTTGGCTGAAAATTTGCCTAATGACTTCCACTTTGGTCTCCTATAGCCATTCGGTTTATAACTTGGTGTAGCTCCCATAGCATAGCAATTCATATCCATTGTCCTTTTTTTTCCTATAAAGAGTTATCGTGCAAAGAACTTGAGAAATGCGACCCATGGTGGAGAATATATAACAAAACTTAGCACTCTTTTACTTGTTAAGCACGCAGATCGACTATGAACCATTTGTTGGTTCGATTTTTCCACATCCATTTGTCTATCTGTCTGTCTGTTTCTGAAAGTTCGTCTCTAAGTCCATCTGTCTGTTCAACTTTATGTCCACCTGTCTGGCATTCCATCGAACGCGTTAAACGTTCGCCTGTCCATTGGGCTGACATTAAGATCTGTCTCTTACATAATAAGCCTTATTTCAATTGATATTCTCAAAATTTACCACAATGGTTTGCTGAAGCACTAACAATGCAAATTTGTCCATGAACACTCCATTAGGGAACAGGGGCAAACTTTTCACATATCAATGAGTGCTGTCCGACTCAAGTTTCAGCTCAATGATAAGGGACCTCCTTTTTATAGTCAAGTTTAAACGGCTTGCCTCAGTTCGACACCGACTTTGGAGAGTAGCTTTTACATGGCAAAGTAGGAGGGGGTAACCGCCGCTGAAAATTTTTGCTGATGGTCTCGCCAGGATTCGAAACCAGCATTCTCGGTGTCATATGCGGACATGCTAATATCTACACTCTCACAGTTTCTTATTTTAGTCCGTCCTTGTTTTATTTTAGTTTTTCAACCAAACCGAATCCCTTTTGTTAAATTTACTCGATATTTCCCTTTTTGTGTGTCTCACCTTACCGAAGCAGTTGTTTCCATTTCAATGAGTTACCACCACCTATTGCATAAGTGCTAATTGGAATTCTTAGTTACTGTTGAAGTTTTTCGTTTTGAGAAACATTGCTTTTGTTTTTGTTTTATTCATTACATAACGCTATATTATTAACGTAACATAATGAGAGTTTCTGATGAGTTTCATTTTTCTTCCAGTTACGGCTGCGAATAACTTGCTCTATCTACTCGTAGTATATGATGCTTGTAGTAAACAGCTAGCATACTTGCTGCGTGTGCCGCTCCTCCAAGTCTTACTTTCTGTATAAGTCTCCTTGTTTGTGGCGGCTCTATTTGTCTGGCATGTCATGATGCTGCTTTATTATTTGTTCATATTTTATGCCTTTCATGCTGATAATATTCGCCTATTTGTTGCTATAATGGTGTTGCGCCTTATTAGTTTCAGCATAAGAGTGGAAGATTTTGTGAATGTTAATTCAACTCCAGCGAGGAGTTGCTGTTGGTGCTGCTAAAGCTGTGTTGTGAGTATTCCCCTGGCCCACTCTACCCGTATGAAATCATTTTCATTTTAGAAAATTGATACTTAAGCTTGGGACTGCTTAATGTTATTGCTATTTACTTGTTATGATGCACCACTGAGAGAGAGAGAGAGAGAGAGAGGAGTACATTGTATTCTCTCAAAACGTTTGTGCATACTTGGAGAGTATTACGCTTTAGTTGTGGCAATTGTTATGGCAGCTAAAACTCTGTGTTGATAAAATTCCCACTCTTCAGCTATTAACGATGTTGTTGTTGTATGGAGAATAAATTAACCGCTATGCCGTTGATGTTGATGGTGATGAGAAACGGTGGGGATGTATTGCATATTAAAATATCCCATTACGAAAGAATGCAATTTTAGTTGAGTGTGAGCTGATGTAGAACTAAGTTTGTGTGTGTGTGTGTGTTTGTGCATTGTTGTTGTGTTAATGTTGCATTGATTTTGCTACAAATGAATAAATTTTGCATTTTTTTTTTACATATAATTTAATGAAATTGTTGTTATGAATTAAGTTAAGTTATAATTTTTCTGTATTGATGGCAAGGCTAACATTTGAGGAAAAACATAATTGTTAGGTGTTGGAAAATATTGATTTAATAGTTTGTTTTGATAAACAACAAAATTGTTATGAAAAATTTGTTTATAAACAAGTAAACCATGCTCAATGTGCCGGGCCCAAACTTGGAAATTCACCAAATCAGGCAAAAATTTAAGCTTCTAGGGGTTGTCGAAGCTAGGTTCGTAATAAAGGTTCATGTGGGAGCTATTTTCGGTTTTAGACTGATTTGGACCTTACTAACCATGGATGTTGGAAGGTTGTACACTAAATTGGCCCATACTAGACACTATTGTTGGATGTCATAATAGAATACAGCGTGCAAAATTTCCGCCCAATCGGTTGCAACTGCAGCTTCTAGGTGCTCCAGATGTCAACTCGGGAGATCGGATTATATGGGAGCTATATCAGGTTATAGACTGAGTCAGACCATACTTGGCAGGATTGTTGGAAGTCAAAACATAACACAGTGTACAAAATTTGAACCCAATCGATTAATAATTGGAGTTCCGAGCCCAAGAAGTCAATTCGAAGGACCCCTTTATATGGAAACTACAGGGTGGCTGATGAAAGCCGCTACCAAAAAAAAATGTAATAACTTTTTTTCTATTTAATAATAATAATTTAATAATTAATTTAATTAATTAATTAATTAATTTAATTAATAATAATTTAATAATTAATTTAATAATTTAATTTAACATGAATAAAAGAAAAATGTATTCCATACACCGAAAAAAAAATGTAGCAATATTCATCATTGTAGCAATATTCATCAGCCACCCTGTATATCCAAATCTGAACCGATATGGCCCATTTGCAATCTCCAATCAATAAAAGGTATCTTTTTTTAAAGAAGACGGAAATTAAACAAGCAAAAAGACATTAAGCACGGCCGGGACGAACTTTGGATACCCACCACCTCGGGTATGTATGTAAATCCCAATTCGTCACAATCCGGTGAAAATGGGATAACTTAAGCATTCAAATTCGGCACGGACATTGAGTGGTCTAATATATATGGAGTCCACCGTAGCGCAGAGGTTAGCATGTCCGCCTATGACGCTGAACACCTGGGTTCGAATCCTGGCGAGACCATCAGAAAAAATTTTCAGTGGTGGTTTTCCCCTCCTAATGCTGGCAACATTTGTGAGGTGCTAAAAACTTTTAAAAACTCTGTAAAACTTTTCTCCATGTCACTTTTCAATTTTATGGAACAAAATATTAGTCTCTTTGGCAACTATATCCAATTATAAACCGAACTGAACCAAATTAAGGTCGGATATCGTGAGGCTCGGAAAAACTCACTGCTTAAAATTTCAGCGAAATCTGGTAATAAATAAAGTTTTTATGGGCTTCAGTCCCCTTATCGGCAGATCGCTCTATATGGCAGCTTTATCTAAATAAAGTCCGATCTGAATCATATTTAGGTCGGACCTTGGGAGGTATTAACCTTTAAATTTCAGGGAAATCGGGTAATAAATAAAGCTTTTATTGGCTTCAGACCCCTTATCCGCTGATCGGTATATGGCAGCTATATCTAAATATAGTCCGATCTTAACCATATTAAGGTCGGATATCAGGAGGATAACTTACAGTTTTAAATTTCAGGGAAATCGGATAAAAAATAAAGCTTTTATGGCCTACAGACCCTTTATCGGGAGATCGGTTTATATGGCAGCTATATCTAAATATAGTCCGATCTGAACCATATTTATATCAGATATCGCCAGGATTAAAGTAACCCACTGTTCTAAATTTCAGCGAAATCGGGTAATAAATGAAGCTTTTATGGGCTTCACACCTTTTATCGGGAGATCGGTCTACATGGCAGCTATATCTAAATATGAACCGATCTAATCCATATCTAAATCAGATGTCGGGGGGCTTAGAATAACCCACTGTTGTAAATTTCAGCGAAATCGGGTAATAAATAAAGCTTTTATGGTCTTCAGACCCTTTATCGAGAGATCGGTCTATATGGTAGCTATATCTAAATGTAGTACGATCTGAACCATATTTGCGTCGGTTATCGGGAAGCTTTAAGCTACTCATTGTTTTAAATTTCAGGAAAAATAGGTTAAAAATAAATGGGCATTAGACCCTTTATCGGAAAATCGGTCTATATAGCAGCTATATCCAAATAAGGTCTGATTTGGCCCTTTCAAGAACTTAACTAGCGTGCATCAAAAAGACGTATCTGTGCCACATTTCAGCTCAATATCTCAATTTTTGAAGGCTGTAGAGTGATTACAACAGACGGACGGACAAACACACGGACATCGTTATATCGTCTTAGAATTTAACGACGATCCGAAATATATATACTTTGTAGAGTCGGAAATTGATATTTCGATGTGTTGCAAACGGAATGACTAAATGAATGTACCCCCTATCCTATAAAAAGTTTAGGTATTTGATCAATACTAGACCTCGTAGTGTCTTAAAACTTTGCATAAGATCTTGTTAATACCTCAGTTTACAATCATTTAAAATTTCAAAAAGATATCTCTACTCGTTCTCAAACGGCAGAATTTATACTAGTCTTTTCGATTCTAGCCTAAACTACGTCGATGTGGTTTTTGGTTGTGTTGTGGTTTCCAACTTTCTCCATTTTTTTCTATCTGCTCGGTTGTGCAAGGCCTTTTGGGAGTAGAAACCATCCATTTCGTCTTATCTCCATTTACTGCCAGACCCATTTTCCCTGACTCTCCTTCGATTCTTTCAAAGGCTGCAGTTACTACTTCCGGTGACCGACGGCAAGTAGTATGTGTTCTTTTGTGATTAGTGTGCCACATCTATTCACATCTGCATCTCGTAAAATCCTCTCCAACAGGATATTAAAGAGATCACACGATAAGCTGTCTCCTTGTCTGAAACCTTGTTTGGTATTAAATGGTTCGGAGAGATTCTTTCCTATTCTTACTGAGGAGCGCGTATCAGCAAGTGTTATCCTGCAGAGTCTTGTTAATTTTGCAGGGATACCAAACTCTGACATGGCTTGAAATACCTTTGAACGTAAAGGAGTATCGAAGGCGGCTTTGTAGTCAACAAAGAGATGTTAGGTGTTGATTTGTCCTTCTCGGGTCTTTTCCAGCATTTGGCGCAGTGTGAATATCTGGTCTAGGGTGAATTTACCTGGTCTAAAGCCGCATTAGAAGTGCCCAATTATCTCATTGACTTTAGGTTTGAATCTTTCACACAGTACGCTCGAGAGTATCTTGTATGCAATGGGGAGAAGACTTATTCCTCTGTATTTCGCACATTCCGTCTTATCTCCTTTCTTGTGTACGGGTCATAGTATGTTGAGGTTCCAATCATCGGGTATGCGTTCTTCTAGCCAGATTGCGCAGATAAGCTGATGCATACGCCTTATCAGCGTGTCGCCTCCGGTCTAAAATAATTCAGCGGGTAACCCGTCGGCTCCTGCTGCCTTGTTGTTCTTCAGTCGGGTTTCAGCTACTTGGACCTCATTCTGTGTTAACATTCTATACCATCATCAGGGAGATTAACATTCTATACTATCATCAGGAATTGGTTCTGCTGTAACCTTTTCGTAGCCATCGTCGAGCTTTAGCAGTTACTAGCAATTACGTGTCGCCTCCGGTCTTAAATAGTTCAGCGGGTAACCCGTCGGCTCTTGCTGCCTTGTTGTTCTTTAGTAGGGTCACTGCTACTTGGACCTCATTCTGACTAGGAGGTAAACATTCTATACCATCATCAGGGATTGGTTCTGCGGTATCCTCTTCGCCGCCAACGTCGGACCCTAGCAGTTGGGTAAAATTTTTTTCCATATCCTCAGCATGTTATCTGTTCCAGTTACCAGATTCCCTTCTTTGTTGCTGCAGGAGGATGTGCCTGCACCAAAGCCATCGGTTTGATGTTTAATACTTTGGTAGAATTTCCGGACTTCATTCTGTCACTCAACTAAGGTTGCCTTAGTTCCAAAATTCAGAGCTCTAGTTCAATTTACAAAGAATTACGTTATTAAATGTATTATTTCTCCCATTTCCGGTACGATTTTTCGTAACCTTAATTTTTCAAGACGCTTTTTAATTTGAGCCCAAGAAAATAATTCTACCCCTTTAGGTTCGCGTTGGACAAATATATACGGTTTCGTACTTTTTGGTACTTTTTAGTACGTAAGCGAACGAATATCGCCAAATCCTTATGCATTCGACCCAAGACCAACATTCATGCAAAATTTCATGATTCTAGCTTTAGTCGTTTGGGCTGGGCGATGATCAGTCAGTCAGTCAGCAATCAGTCAGTCACGCAACTCTTTTAAATACATAGATAAACCACCCTAAAATTTATTTCGAGTTGTTACACATTTAGTACAACCCCTTTCTCTAATACCCGCATTCTTTCCACAACGCAAGATTGATCATATTTTGTTTCATTCAACAAAAGTTTAATTACATTTTGAAATGATTCCTAAATGTTTACTTCCCTCTCATATATATTTGGCAACGTCTAACCACCTCTCATTATGATGGCCCTTTTGATAGATTGCATGCCACCTTTCAACAGTATCTGAATAAAGAGGAAACTTTGCCAAAGATACCAAAGAAATGATTGTGTCAGTAAACATGGCTAACCAGTCAACAGTGTGGTGGGCCAACTCAACCAAAAATAAACTAAAACAAACAAACCGCCTTTGCCTTTAGCCATTTCATGGTAAAGGCATTAGATTGAATGGTGGTGTGATTAATGTTGGTCTTCTAAGAAAACAAATGAACGAAAAATAGCAACAGCAACATCAACATCAGAAGAAGAACAAGCACAAGAAAACTTGAATAAACATTATCTGCCATAATCACGTAAATCAACATGGGCTCTGAAGGTGAGGGGAATCAGCCATATTCAAGACAGGACAAAAATTCATTTTCCATCATAGGAAAGGAAGCAACAAAAAAAAAACCAAACAACATTGGCACACAAAGATGAATATCTTAAGATAAATATTGTTTCTTTTTTCTCTCGTTATATAAATGAATAAATTAAAAACGAAATCACAATGCACGGCGTCCAAATGACTGAAGACTTTAATGTTGTCATGTCACTCTGCACATTACAACTTCCACGAGCGTTGTTGATTTTTAAGCCTTGGCCTTCAGTGTCATCACGGGGATTCCTCAAAAAAAAAAAAAAAAAACAACACCAACAAGAAACTCATTAATATTAGTTTAGTAAATAAGAAAATGGAATGCAATCACAGCTGAAAAGATGTATCCGCTTACTTCTAATTGTTTGTGTGCGTCTGGCCAACCATTAAGGATCAGTGACAAAATGGGCGGAAATGGTTAATTAAAATAAATGTGAGAACAACCGCAAAGCCAATGAGAATCATTAATAAAATTTGGCTAATTGTAGTACAATGGACAAGACGTAATCTTCAACTTTCCTTCCCCTCTCTCTTTCTCTCCCTTCAAATTGGGCAATATGTTAGCCAGAACCCTGCTTGTTATCTTCTTTTGTTGTATTGCCCAAGAATTTATGGATGTACTCCATTCAGGGTCTTTGGAAAATTGGAAAAACCAAAGCATGGCGAAATAGCCCAACAAGGTCTATTATACTCCCCTGGCCTGTTTTGCCCACAAAACAAGGCTTATTGTTTATTTCGGTATTAATGTGATATAGTTTCATAAATTTGTATGGGATTATAGAAGATTACTTTAATGGTTCATTAAATGTTTATGTTTCTCTGTATGACCTCTCCTCTACAGTGGCGTTGAGCAAAATATGTCTATGTTTGTGTGTGTGTGTGTGCATGTTCAACAAATGTGTTTGGATTATCGAATTTACTTAAATTATACTCTTTAAGAATATTTTGGCTTACATTTAAGAAAAAAAACCAGTAAGGAAAGGCAAAAGTCAGGCGGTGCCGGCTATATAATACCCTACACCACCTAGTGTATGAAGTACTTTTTATATGTAGAACTTATCTCGAAATCTAGTCAGACTTTAATATGGATACCAATTGAAATAGTAATTTAGAGTCTTGTATGATTTTCCTACCATAGGACAAAAGATTAAGATTTCCACATCTTTAAATGGCCATATCGGATAAAAGATTATAAGGAAGTTATAACGAAACCTGTGCCAATTTTATTGGCACATACTGGGACGTCAAATAGAGCATCTCACGCCCTAGATTGTAGAGATGTAACCAAAATTGTGGAGCTTGGTGCTATATCTAAATTATGACTGATTTTAATGAAATTTTGCGCACGTATTGGAACGTCAATTTTAACGTATCGGGCCAAAATTGTGGATTCTATGGCCTTAAAAGGTCATATCGGATGAAAGATATATATGGTAGCTATAACTAAATCTGAACCGATTTTTATGAAATTTAACACACATATAAATACGTCAAATAAAGCACCTTATGCAAAATTTTGTAAAGGTCGGAACAAAATTGTGGCTTCTACAGCCTTTATAGGCCAAATCGGATGCAAGATATATATGGGAGCTATATCTAAATCTGAAAAGATTTTTGTGAAATTTTGCACATACATTGAGACGTCACAAAAACTACTCCATGCTAAATTTGGTGAAGATCGGACCATAAATGTGGCTTCTACAGCTTAAATAGTTCATATCGGATGAAAGATATAAATGGGAGCTATATCTTAATCTGAACCGATTGTTATGAAATTTTCTAGATATATTAAGATCAGTAACAACACAGTCCGTGCCAAATTTTGTGCAGATCGGTGGAAAATTTTAGCTACTACGGCCATTTAAATACAAATCGGGTGATACATATATATGGGAGCTATATCTAAATCTCTATCGATTTTTACGAAATTTCGCACACATATGTAGACCTCAAATAAAATCGATCGGAACAAAATTGTGGCTTCTACAGCCTTAAAAAGCCTTATCGAATGAAAAATATATATGGGAGCTATATCTAAATCTGAACCGATTTTTATGAAATTTTGCACACATATGTAGACCTCAAATAAAATACCCAATGCCAAATTTTGTAAAGATCGGAGGAAAATTGTGGCTTCTACAGCCTTAAAAAGCCTTATCGGATGAAAGATATATAAGGGAACTATATCTAAATCTGGAACAATTTTTATGAAATTTTTTACACACATGTAAACCTCATATAAAATACCCAATGCCAAATTTTGTAAAGATCGGTTGAAAATTGTGGCTTCTACAGCCTTAAAAAGGCATATCGTATGAAAGATATATATGGGAGCTATATCTAAATCTGAACCGATTTTTTTCAAAATCAAAAGCATTTGTCCTTGGTCCAAAAAGGGACATGTGGTAAATTTCGTGACAATCGGACAACAAATACGGCCTGCAGTTTGATTACAAGAATTCATGGACTTACAGACGGGCAGACGGACATGGCTAAATCGATTAAAAGTGATTCTAAGTCGATCGGTATCAGTGGGTCTAGCTCTTCTCCTTCTTAGCGTTGCAAACAAAAGCACAAATCTATAATACCCTGTTGTACCACAGTGGTGGTTTAGGGTATAAAAATTGGGTCCAAGTAACTGGGGGGCCGCACCAACCCCAAAACCCCCTAAAATGGGTTTTTCGACTATCATGACAATATGGGACTCAAATGAAAGGTGCTCGGAAGTAGATTGCGAATATGAACAGGAAGAAGAAATAGGCTCTATAGTTTGTTGATTTCGGAAGGGGGCGGATCCTCCCCCGTTACCCAAAAACACCACCCAAAATCAAAAGTGGACCGATCGGGACAAATGATCGATCAAATGAAAGGTTTGGAAAATAGAATACGAATATGGTATTTAAATTTGAGTCTAAGTACCCATCGGGCCACCCCAACCCCGAAATTCCCTCAAACAAACATATTGGACGTTCATGTCAATATGGGACTCAAATGAAAGGTATTCGGGAGTAGATTACGAATCTGGTATACAAAATCAGTTCGAAGTATAGGGGGTCACCCTACCTCCAAAAAATGCCTTAAATGGGCAATGGGACGCATCATGACTATATGGGACTCGGTTTTATTGTTTGTTTCGTAGAATCAAACACGGCTGAACCGAATTTCTTACAATTTTAACAGATTGTGTATGTTTGCCTGGAAGGAAACATAGGCTTTATAATTTTTAGACATCGGATGGGTGCGGTTCCTCCCTCTTAACCCATAAACGGCACCAAAACCAAAAGTGGACTGATGGGTGCAATACGGTTATCAAATCAAAGGTATTGGAGACTACAAAACGAATATCGTATTAAAATGTTTGGTCCAAGTACCCAGTGGGCCGCCTCAACCCCAAAACTCCTCTAAACTGGTATTTTAGGCGTTCCTATCAATATGGGACTCAAATGAATAGTATTCGGCATGAGATTACAAACATAGCATAAACAAGTAAAAGCGTGCTAAGTTCGGCCGGGCCGAATCTTATATACCCTCCACCATGGATCGCATTTGTCGAGTTCTTTTCCCGGCATCTCTTCTTAGGCAAAAAAGGATATAAGAAAAGAGTTGCTCTGCTATTAAAACGATATCAAGATATGGTCCGGTTCGGACCACAATAAAATTATATGTTGGAGACCTGTGTAAAATTTCAGCCAATTCGAATAAGAATTGCGCCCATTGGGGCTCACGAAGTAAAACAGAGAGAACGATTTATATGGGATCTGTATCGGGCTATAGACCGATTCAGACCATAATAAACACGTTTGTTGAGAGGATCCATCGTACAAAATTTCAGGCATATCGGATAATAATTGCGACCTCTAGAGGTCAAGAAGTCAAGATCCCAGATCGGTTTATATGGCAGCTATATCAGGTTATGAACCGATTTGAACCTTATTTGACACAGTTGTTGAAAGTAAAAATTAAATACATCATGCAAAATTTCAGCCAAATCGGATAGGAATTGCGATCATAGCAAAACACGTCGTGCGAAATTCCATTCCAATCGGATAAGAATTGCGCCCTCTAGAGGGTCAAGAAGTCAAGACCCAAGATCGGTTTATATGGTAGCTATATCAGGTTATGGACCGATTTAAACCATACTTGGCACTGTTGTTGGATATAATAAGAAAACACGTCCTGCAAAATTTCATTTCAATCGGATAAGAATTGCGCACTCTAGAGGCTCAAGAAGTCAAGACCCAAGATCGGTTTATATGGCAGCTATATCAGGTTATGGACCGATTTGAACCATACTTGGCACAGTTGTTGGATATCATAACAAAACACGTCGTGCCAAATTTCATTCTGATCGGATAAGAATTGCGCACGCTAGAGGCTCAAGACGTCAAGACCCGAGATCGGTTTATATGGCAGCTATATCAGGTTATAAACCGATTTAAACCATACTTGGCACAGTTGTTGGATATCATGGCAAAACACGTCATGCAAAATTTCTTTCCAATCGGATAAGAATTGCGCACTCTACAGGCTCAAGAAGTCAAGACCCAAGATCGGTTTATATGGCAGCTATATCAAAACATGGACCGATATAGCCCATTTACAATACCAACCGACCTACACTAATAAGAAGTATTTGTGCAAAGTTTCAAGCGGCTAGCTTTACTCCTTCGGAAGTTAGCGTGCTTTCGACAGACAGACGGACGGACGGACGGAAGGACGGACGGAAGGACGGACGGAAGGACGGACGGTCAGACGGACGGACATGGCTAGATCGACATAAAATGTCACGACGATCATATATACTTTATGGGGTCTCAGACGAATATTTCGAGTAGTTACAAACAGAATGACGAAATTAGTATACCCCCATCCTATGGTTGAGGGTATAAAAAGAATATTTATTCAATAGTGAGGAAAAATTATATTTCGGATCGTAGTAAAATTCGAACACGATTTAACGTCCTTGTCCTTGTATCTATCCGTCTGTCCGCTCGTCTGTTGTAATCAATCTAGAGCCTTCAAAATTGAGATATTGAGCTGAAATTTGGCACACATACGTCTTCTCGATGCCCGCTAGTTAAGTTCTTGAATGGACCAAATCCGACCATATTTGGATATATTGGGTTGCCCAAAAGTTAATTGCGGAATTAATCAAATATACTTTTTTACACTTTTTTTCTAAAGCAAGCTAAAAGTAACAGCTGACAACTGACAGAAGAAAGAATGCAATTACAGAGTTACAGGCTGTGAAAAAATTTGTCAACGCCGACTGTATGAAAAATCCGCAATTACTTTTTGGGCAACCCAATAGCTACTATATAGACCGATTTTCCGATAAAGAGTCTAATTCCCATAAAAACTTTATTTCCATCCGATGTTGCTGAAATTTAAAATGGTGAGTAAGCCTTCCCGACAACTGACGCAAATATGGTTCAGATCGGACTATATTTAGATATAGCTACCATATAGACCGATCTCCCGATAAAGGGTCTGAAGACCATAAAAGCTTTATTTATTACCTGATTTCGCTGAAATTTGGAATAGTGCGCAGTTTTAAGCCTCCCAACATATGACCTAAATATGGTACAGATCGGGCTATATTTAGATATAGCTGTCAGATTGATCGATATGCCGATAAAGGGTCTGAAGCCCATAAAAGATTTATTTTTTATCCGATTTCGCTGAAATTTTAAATAAAAAATTCAACAGTGGCTTATATTTATTAGATCACTCAATGTCCGTGCCGAATTTGGGTGTATAAGTTATCCAATTTTCATCGCACTGTGACGAAAGGGCGTTTTCATATATTTATCCGAGGTGGTGGGTATCCAAAGTTCGGCCCGGCCGAACTTAATGCCTTTTTACTTGTTGTAACTCCTTCACTATTTTAATCCATGCACATATATATAGCGGCTTTCTTTCCTGATAGGGACAATTTTTATCCGTTTTAATTGAAATCAAGTAAAAGCTTGCAAACTTTGGCTTGGGCGAATTTGATACTCATATAACACCCAACTTGGATGGCGATTTTAAAGTTTTTTGCTCGGTTTGTCCTTACAGGCAGAATCTAAAGATAGATAATGGGGGTTCATAAAGAGAAATACCCGTGGATTCTTGTATAATTGGACACGAACTACTACTTTCTGTGCCAGCTCAAAATCTCCAAACATACATGCAAAATGCAAATTTGCCCATAAACATTCCATTAAGGGACAAGGGCAAACTTCTCATGTATCAATCAGTGTTGTCCGTTCTGTGCTAAGGTTCTCTCCTAAGGCTGGCGAAATTTATGAGGTACTTGTAAACACTTCTGCTCCAAGAGGTTGCATTTAAACACAACCTGTCCGGCAATGATTAGTCCTTATGCTATACACGTATACTTAAAAATATTCAACAATGGCTGGCATGTGGTTATAACAGTAACTAGAGTTTCATATCGTAATCATTTTCTTATCGAATATGAATCCCAGTTCCTGTATGCCTTACATTTCACATTACCACAAAAAAAAAAAAATGAATAACAAAACCTCCTCACCTTCATTCAATACAGTTTTAAAGTTTTTAATTAACGAAGAAACTGGGAAATACATCTTAGCCATTTACCTAATGACCTACATAGTATGAATGTATGTGTGTAGATCTTACTGGAACACTCATGTTGTGGATTCCTTCACCAACATGTGTACGTGTGTTATGATTAACGACAATAGGAAGAACAAATAACCACCTATAATGAAATGCTGTTATGTTTAAATGGTCTTCGTATATATGTCCCTGACGTATATCAGTCGCTATGATTTATCTTTTAAATTTCAGTGTAATTAATAAATCATTAGCATTATCTTTCATAACGCTCTTGCGCCCACTCAGAGTTAACTCACCCTTTATTTTTATTTTTGGATAAAAATTCAACTTCAACTCATCACTTTGTGGGCTTTGCTAATTGGCTATGTTTTAGGATCAATTCGAAAGAGACCGACCGACAACTCTTACCAGTTGCCTTTGATTATTGCAATTATGACAATCATTAATTAAGCCAATTTATTGGCATAGACGAAAAGAGGTTAATGATGTCTTCAATTAGCAGCTTTTCATGTTACTTTGATAACAAGATAGTGACTCTTTTAATACAAAATGGCTACCAATGATATTTGTGATATAGTCCTTATTTATGAAAATACCAAAACTCATCGGGCACGTTTGGTATAATTTAAGCGAATATGTGGGATTTTGGAAAAATCTAAAACAATTTTGTTCCGTAGTTTGGTAACAAGCAAATAAAGAGTATGGGTGAATAAGCGGCCTTAAACCTAATTGGTCTATACACTCGGCTTCATGTTGGTACAAATAAGTTCACTATGTAATAAGGTCATTTACCACAGTAAAACCAGTAAGGAAAGGCAAAAATCGGGCGGTGCCCACTCTATAATACCCTACACCTACCCTATAAACACAAAAGTGGGACTACATCTAATTCAGAACCAATTTTGGTGGACCTCGGCGTATGTATCCAGATAGATTATTAAAATTCCTGTATCAAATTTCGAGTAAAGTTGAAAAATTACAACAAACTATCCAAAATCTAACGAACAAAAACATGGGAGCTATATCTAAATCTGAACCGATTATGACCAAACTTTGTGGATATTGTGGAAATCGTCGAGGAAAGCGTTGTACAGAATTTTGGGAAGATAGGTCAATAAATGCGCCTGCAGTGGATCCAGGAGTGAAAATCGGACGATATATATATATATATATATATATATATATATATATATATATATACGAGAGCTATATCTAAATCTGAACCGATTTCTATGAAATTCAGCAGTAATATTAAGAGTCATAGGAAAGTCCTTCCTGTCAAATTTCGAGAGAATTGGTTAACAAATGACCATTTTATTTCTGTATTACTGCAAATCGGACAAACATATATATGGGAGCTATATCCAAATCTGAACCGATTTTTATGAAATTCCCGAGTAATACTGAGAGTCATAAGAAAATCTTTCCAGCAAAATTTCAAGGGAATTGGTTAACAAGTGATCATTTTATTGCTGTATTACTCCAAATCGGAAGACCATATATATGGGAGCTATATCCAAATCTGAACCGATTTCTATGAAATTCACCAGTAATATGGAGAGTCATAAGAAAGTCCTTCCTGCTAAATTTCGAGAGAATCGGTTGACAAATGACTAATTTATTGCATAATTACTGCATTAGGATGGACATACATATAGGAGCTATATCCAAATCTGAACCGATTTCTATGAAATTCATTGGTAATATTGAAAGTCATAGGAAATTCCCTCTTGCCAAATTTCGAGACAATCGGTTAACAAATGACTATTTTAGTGCATTATTACTGCAAATCGGACGAACATATATATGGGAGCTATATACAAATCTGAACCGATTTCCATGAAATTCACCACTAATATTGATAGTCATAAGAAAGTCCTTCCTGTCAAATTTCGAGACAATTGGTTGACAAATTACCATTTTATTGCTGTATTACTCCAAATCGGACGAACATATATGTGGGAGCTATATCCAAATCTGAACCGATTTTTATGAAATTTACCAGTACTATTGAAAGTTATAAGAAAGTTCTTTCTGCCAAATTTCGAGCAAATCGGTTAACAAATGACTATTTTATTGCATTATTACTGCAAATCGGACGAACATATATATGGGAGCTATATCCAAATCTTAACCGATTTTTTCCAATTTCAACAGACTTCGTCTCTAGGCCAAAAAACAAACCCATACCAAATTTGAAGACGATGGGATGAAAATTGCGACTTATAGATTGTACACAAATTAACATGGGCAGACAGATGGACGGAAAGAAAGACGGACGGACAGACAGACGGACATAGCTAATTCGAATCAGAAATTGATTCTGAGTCGATCGGTATACTTATCAATGGGTCTAACTCTCTACCTTTTGGGTGTTACAAACATATGCACTAAGTTCTAATACCCTGTATTACAGTAGTGGCGTAGGGTACAAATATAAGGAAATAGTCCTACATTGGTGTTTATTAAAAAGGATCCAAAAGCTATAGTAATCTCACTCCTTACATTAGTGTGTAGTTTTCTAGCAGCAAGTAGTTATAAATTACAAAAAACTCATTGTTAAAACTTTCAATATACTCGTACCTATACCACCGCCTTAGCAAACTTCCTCCTCCTTCCATTACCTCAATGACCCAATTCAAAGCAACAGAAGTAGAGAGAATACCCCCATTAAAAAGTCGATCCCTCATTTGAAATTAAATACGGTAAAGACAAAAAAAAACAAGTTTTTTTTTTTAAGCTTAACGAGTTGTCATAGAGCATAAAATTTCCTAAAAAACCCAAAGAAAACAATCAAAAGCACATATAAACAAAGAAATTTAGTAGCCAATAAAGCAGCAAAACAAACAAAAACTTGCAATAAGGCGAGAGAAAAAATGGATGTTGGTTTTTATTGTGCAACTCCCTCATATACAAAGCCAACACAACACAATATCTTGTCCATAATGGCCATGGTAAGTGCAGCATCCATACAAAGGAACACTCATACACCTACTCACACTTACCCTGCAAACATTTTTAGTCGGCAAATAATCTTCCTTGAATTTTCTAGGGGAAAAATTAGAAAACAAAATCAGTAAGAGAAAGGGCAGATGTATCACTTTGAAATTTGAGATGGTTAAAGCTGAGCTGTTATGGAAATCGTGTGGGAAATCTAAAGGCCCTAGCCACCACCGTGGGATAGGGGGTATATTCATATAGTCATTCCGTTTGCAACACATCAAAATATCAATTTCCAACCCTACAAAGTATATATACTTCGGATCGTCGTAAAATTCTAAGACGATTTAACAATGTCCGTGTGTCTGTCCGTCTTTTTAATGCACGCTGGTTATGTTTTTGAACGGATCAAATCGGACCATATTTGGATATAGCTGCTATATAGACCGATCTGCAGATAAAGGGTCTAATGCCCATAAATGCTTTATTTTTATACCCTCCACCATAAGATGGGGGGTATACTAATTTCGTCATTCTGAATATAACTACTCGAAATATTCGTCTGAGACCCCACAAAGTATATATTTTCTTGATCGTCGTGAAATTTTATGTCGATCTAGCCATGTCCGTCCGTCTGTCCGTCCGTCCGTCCGTCTGTCTATCGAAAGCACGCTAACTTCCGAAGTAGTAAAGCTAGCCGCTTGAAATTTTCCACAAATATTTCTTATTCGTGTAGGTCGGTTGGTATTGTAAATGGACCATATCGGTCCATGTTTTGATATAGCTGTCATATAAACCGATCTTGGGTCTTGACTTCTTGAGCCTCTAGAGGGCGCAATTCTCATCCAATTTGAATGCATTTCGGCACGTAGTATTTTGGTATGATATCCAACAATTGTGCCAAGTATGGTTTAAATCGGTTCATAACCTGATATAGCTGCCATATAAACCGATCTTGGGTCTTGACTTCTTGAACCTCTAGAAGGCGCAAATCTTATCCGATTGGAATGAAATTTTGCACGGCGTATTTTGTTATGATATCCGACAATTGTACTAAGTATGGTTCAAATCGGTTCAAAATCTGGTATAGCTGTCATATAAACCGATCTTGGATCTTGACTTCTTGAGCCAATTGAGGGCGCAATTCTCATCGGATTTGGCTGAAACTTTGCATGAGGTGTTTTGTTATGACTTCCAATAACTGTGCTAAGTATGGCGTAAATCGATATAGAACCTGATATAGCTGCCATATAAACCGATCTGGGATCTTGATTTCTTGAACCTCTAGAGGGCGCAATTCTCATCCGATTTGGCTGAAATTTTGTACAAGGGCTTCTTTCATGACCTTCAACATACGTGTCTAGTATGGTCTGAATCGATCAATAGCTTGATACAGCTCTGATATAAACCTATCTCCCGATTTTGCTTCTTGAGCCCCTACAAGGCGCAATTCTTATCCGAATGAACTGAAATATTACACAATGACTTCTACAATGTCAATCAGCATTCATTTATGGTCCGAATCGGACTATAACTTGATATAGCTCCAATAGGATAACAGTTCTTATTCAATATTCTATGTATGTCTAAAAAGAGATACAGCGCATAGAATTCGACAAATGCGATCAATGGTGGAGGGTATATAAGATTCGGCCCGGCCGAACTTAGCACGCTCTTACTTGTTTGAGCTCCTAAAGGGAGCTATTCTTATTAGATTTGGAATTTTACACAATGACTTCTCCAACATTCGCTCCAGTATGGTCCGAATTGGATCATAACTTGATGTAGCTCCAACAGCATAGCAATTCTTTTTTTATCCTTTCCTTTCCTTTGTTTGACTAAAAATAAGTCGACAAATGCGATCCATGGTGGAGAGTATATAAGATTCGGCCCGGCCAAACTTAGCAAGCTTTAGGTTAGCATGTCCAGGTATGACGCTGAACGCCTGGGTTCGAATCCTGGCGAAACAATTAGAAAAAAAGTTCAGCAGTGGTTTTCCCCTCCTAATGCTGGCAACATTTGTAAGGTACTATGCCATGTAAAACTTCTCTTCAAAGAGGTGTCGTTCGGATTCGGCTATAAATAGGAGGCCCCTTAACATTAAGCTTAAAAATTTTAATCGGACTGCACACATTGATATGTGAGAAGTTTGCCCCTGTTCCTTAGTGGAATGTTCATGGGCAAAAATTTGCTAAAGATGGCAGCCCAAACTACGCCCTACGTTAGGGCCCTGCCAAAAGGCATTTGGACTACCTAGGGCCTTGATTTTGCACACGATATCGATTATATCTCAACCACTAACCACTCCAGATTTCAAAGAGATATCTCTACCCCTTCTCATACGGCATATTTTTGCTAGATTTTTTCGATTTTCTCCCACTGTGCGTCGTGAGGAGTTTTGTTTTCGATACAACTCCTCTGGAAGAGTCTTCCGCGAATCTTCCATATGAGTTGCAAACGAGTAAGTCAGACGAGTCTTGGAAGGTTTAAGAAACGCGCAAAAATCAAGTTGACGAGTAAAAAAATTTTTGCGGCTCATACGGATGAACAACTACGTAAAAATCTTCCAGAAGATTGTTTTATTCATTGCGGGGACGAATGCTCTTTCAAAATTATGAAAAATGTTTGCAGGGTAATTTCAAACACACACACACACCCTCACTCACTAAAGTGCAGAAAAGTTATGTAGTTTTTCCTACTCGTACACTAAATTATGGCAATTTCTATAAATGACAAAAAAGGGAGAAAATGGAAAAGTAAACATGGGGAAAGAAGAAAAAAAAAACTATAAAATACAAACAAACTTCCAACCTATGCTGGTTGTGAATGTGGTGAGACATTTCGTTAGCAATGGAATAGTTGGTGAAGTATACAATAGAGAAATTAACAAGTAATGATAGAAGTGTTAAGTTCGACCGGACTGAATCTTGGGAACCCATCACCATGGATTCTGCCAAATATGTACATAGCTAAATTTAGTTGAAGGAATCATGTGTACTTTATATACCAAAATTTATGGGAAATTAAACAAACATTGAAGCTTCAAGAGCGTTACTTAATCTAGAGATTGGTTTTCATGGGAGCTATATCAGTTTATAGACCGTTTTGATCAATACTTGCTATGGATATTGGAAGTCATAATATAACATTACAAGCCAAATTTCAACCTTTTTTTTTTTTTTTTTTTTTTTTTGTAATTTTTATTAATGCGATCTATCTAACATTGATATTTAACATTATTCTGGTGTTTTAAATTTCTTTTAGATGGTATTAACCCAGTGGTCAATCCATTTAACATATACATACATAAATTTCAGTTTGAGGAACAATATTTATACAAAGATTTTATTTATGCGATTAGATCTTGTGGTGCTTTTCGTTTTAGCCTTGTAAAAGTTTCCCGATTTGACATTAAGTTGGCCGCTAGGGGGTTTGGATGGTCGTCAATTCTTAATTTATATGACATTAATTGCGATGAAATCTCTTCCTTTACTGTTTTTATGTTTAGATCCTTATGTAGGCGTTCGTTGGTAACGTATGTTGTGGCATTTGTAATTATTCTTAGTACTTTAGATTGAAACTGTTGCAGTAATTTTATATTGGTATTTGAGGCGGTCCCCCATAATTGGATGCCATATGTCCAGATTGGTTTTAATATGCATTTGTATATGAGGATTTTGTTTTCCAAAGAGAGTTTCGAGCGGTATCCAATTAGGTATTTCATTTTTCTCAGTTGAATATCGAGAGCCTTTCTTTTAGTTTGGATGTGTTTCTTCCATTTAAGTTTTCTATCTAGATAAATTCCAAGATATAGGGCTTCATCTTTCTGTGGGATCTCAATTTGGTTCAATTGAACAGGGGGACATGTGGCATGTTTCAATGTATATGTAACTTGGGTAGATTTTGACTCATTGGCTTTTATACGCCATTCACGTAGCCATACCGATAACGTGTTTAAGTACTTTTGGAGGGCATTACTCGCTTTTTGTGCATCTTTACTGACAGCTAATACCGCTGTATCATCAGCGAAAGTCCCGATCACAGCATTCTGTGATCGTGGAAGGTCAGCTGTAAATAAGAGATATAGCAGTGGACCAAGTACACTACCTTGTGGTACACCGGCACGAATATTCTTGATGGTACTTGCTTCACCGGCTTCTTGAACATAAAAATGCCGATCGTTAATATACGATTTAATAAACAGATAAAAATTGATTGGTAACAGCTTTTTTATTTTGTAAAGTAAGCCCTCGTGCCATACCTTATCAAATGCTTGCGATATATCCAGGAATGCAGCTGTACAAAATTCTTTGGATTCAAACGCGTTGTGTATTGTTTCAACCAGACGATGGATTTGTTCTATTGTGCCGTGATTTTTCCTGAACCCAAATTGATGGTCAGGGATAAGTTCTTTTTGATTTACAATTGGCGTTAATCGCTTTAAAAATAGAATTTCAAGAACTTTGGAAAGTACAGACAGCAGACTAATTGGACGATAAGACTTTACTTGGTCTGTGGGTTTGCCAGGTTTTTGAATCATTGTTATTTGCGCAACCTTCCATTGCGGGGGTACAAAGCATCGAGTCAAGCATGCGTTGTATATGTAGGTCAATAAATTTAAAGCATTTGCAGGAAGTTCTTTTAAGATAGTTGGTGTAATCAAATCATAACCAGGTGCTTTATTTGCTTTAAGGGTGTTGATAACTTTAATAACTTCAGCCTTCGAAAATTTTTTAATGGGCAGATCAAGTTGGTGGGTTTCATCTAGGATTTTTTTAATATTTTCTGGTACAACTTCATTTGTATTTGGGGTAAATACATCAAATAAGTGGTTTGCAAATGTAGTTGCTTTTTCTAAGTTACTCTTTGTCCAAGAACTATCGGGTTTTCTTATTGGGTGATTTATTTTTGGGTATCTCTTGATAGATTTGGTCACTTTCCACAGGGAATAATCTGTAGACTTGTTTGGACCAAGACCCTGAATATTTTTTTCAAAATTTTCATTTTGTATATTCTGTAGAAGAAGTTTGAGTTCGGCTGTTGCTTTGTTTAGTTTCCTCTTATCATCAGGAGATCGCGTTCTTTGCCACGTTTTCTTCGCTTTCCGTTTAATGAAAAGTTTTTTCAAGACGTTTGTTGGAGTAGTGTGATTTATGGAGAAACTTTTCTGAGGTGTTGCATTCCATGACGCTAGTTGAATATTGCGGACTAGATGTTCCACTGCATCTACTAAATCTTCGTCTGTTTTAAGAGGAATGTTCTCACTTAGATTCGTACTTAAAAGATACCGAAAATAGTGCCAATTGGTTTTCTTATTGTGTAATGTACATTTTTGGTCCTGTATTATATATTTGCAATGCACGGTAAGGAGAACCGGTGAATGGTCGGAAGAGAGTTCACAGATCGATGTGCAATTTTGTGATCCTTCGGGGATACCCTTTGAGACACAAAAATCAATTAGATCTGGGGTTTTATTTACATCAGTGGGCCAATATGTTGGGGTACCAGAGGATTTAACGTTCAAGTTCAGTTCTTTGATGGCGTAAAACAGTTGTTTTCCCTTTGGAGATGTAAGTCGGGAGCCCCATAGAGGATGTTTAGCATTGTAGTCACCACAAGCTAAGAATTTGTTTCCAAGTGATCTGAAGAAACTAATGTATAAATCTTTTTTAATGTTATGTTTCGGTGGGCAGTAAATTGAGGAGATGGTTAATGGTCCAAGCCAGTCTTCTACTATAATGTTAGTTGCTTGTATCTCTTGCGCGCAATAATGTGTTCCTTGGTGATGTTTTATGGTTTTTCTTATTAGGATCCCCGATCCTCCTCTTGCTTTGCTGTCAGGGTGATTTACATGATAAAAATCATATTGTGGAATTAAAAGATGAGATTTTTGTGTAAAGTGTGTCTCACAAATTAGCATTACATCTATCTGTCTTGTTCTTAGGAATTCCTTTACTTCTAATATATGGTTTGACAAGCCATTTGCATTCCAGAAAACTATGTTGAGTTGACTCATATGGTAATCTGTGAAAGTTGAGCAGTAACATTCAAAATAAGGCTGGTCATTTGCTGCATTAGAGCATTGAGGCTGGTAAGCATTTCCTTAATGTTGGAGACATTAGGGTTACATATAGGTTGTTGTTGTAGTGTTGGCTGGCTTTGTGGGTGTTGGGAGTGAGATTGAAGAGTAGGGTTCTGGTTTATAATATTTTGGACGTTTGTGGAGTTGGTGACAGCATTGGAGTATGAAGCTGGAGCTGTTAGATTTGATTGTTCTGTGATTGCTTGGGAAGTTATGGCTTGTCTTTCTCTATTTGTTCTTTGAGTTGGAAAGTGTTTTTGAAAAAGTTGTTTATAAATGTTGCAACCTTTATAGTTTGCTGGGTGGTTTCCTTCACATAGGGCACATTTCACTTCGCTAGCCCAATTTTTACGTACACAAGACTTTGAGTCATGACTACCAGCACATTTGATACAAACAGATTTTTTTCTGCAATAAGTTTTAGTATGGCCATATTGTTGACAGTTTGCGCATTGTGGTATGGTTTTCTTTGGACGAGGTGCTTCAAATTTAACAATAGTATTCATAAGTCTTGTGACAGAAAAAATATTTTTATTGTTTGGTTTCGTGGATAACGTTATTTCGAATAATGGTAGTGGTTTTTTAGAATATCTATTCTTAATATTCCATACATTGGTGGCTTCGTGACCTTCTTTCAGAAGCTCATCCTTCAGTTCTTCCACATCTACAGTTGGATGAATATTTTTGAGAATCACTTTGAACCCTCTTTCATTTTTCGGTTTGTAGGTATGGAATTCTGTATCCTTTTTTTGAAGTTCTTCAACAATTACTTTGTATGTTTCATGGGTCTTTGACATTATTTTTATCTGATCATTACGAAGAGACTTGATTTCGTATTGATTTGGTACGCATTGGGAAAGAAGCGACATCAATGGCTGAATATTTCCAACCTTATCCACAAAGATTGGTGGTGGTTTGGAATGTTCAAGTAAATTTGAATTAGCGTCAGTTTGTAAATTTGAACTCATTGCCTGGCTATCCAGAATTGCAAATTGATTTTCAGAAGCTGGATTACTTTTTCCAAGCCAGTATTCGTTTACTGTAGCTTGCTTTTTGTTGGCATTAGATTGGTTTGGACTTTCTCTATGTCGTTTATTCTTTTGGACTGTTTGCCATTCACCTGTTGGATTTGGGGTTGTTACAATGCTTTCGGCAATATTTTGTTGGTGGTTCTCAAAACGGCCAACTTCATTTGCAAGTTCTTCTTCGTCTGTTTGAAACGACTCAGAACATTGGTTTTGATTAATTTGCCCTTTCAGGGTTTCGACATCTTTTTGAAGTTGAAAGCACAATCTTTCATATTTTTGGCTTCTCGCTGACAGCTCGGCGTTTGCCTTTTCTAATTGCTGGAGCTTGCTTACTCTCAGCGAACCAATACTGTTTCTTGGGGTTATGTCCTCGCTCATATTCATAGTTAACGGCTATCAGTGGGTATTTAGTGTCGATAATGCAGTATATGCGCTTTGTGTAAACACGCCATATACGCGCGACATTACCAACAGCTGATATCGTCAGACTACTTTTTTATGCGACCAAGCTATGTAAAGGTAGTAGGCAACCCACAATCACTATTTGGCAGAAACGACCAGCTGGTGTTGTTAAATTTGTAAAAAGTGATTTAACAACACACAAACAAGCTGTCTCTGTCGTTTATTCCAGTCAAAAATTATTGTTTCGATGGAGTTTGTTGAAAAATTCAATTTAATTTAATCGATTTTAAAACTCACTCAGAGTCCGAGACGTTTTTCTTCCTATGGCAAGATGTTCCGGATGAAGATATCTCCTACCCAACACCCTACCAGCATCCAAAAAGCGCCTAGATTAGGAGGATTGGTTTGTATTTCTGCAGCAGACAAAAAACGCGACCGTATCATGGAATGACTCTTTGATTCTCTGTTTGCGGTTTTCAGGGGCTCAAAATATTTAATCGGGAATTAGGTTTATATGGCAGCTATACGAAGTCTGACTAAACAAGTAAAAGTGTGCTTAGATCGGCCGGGCCGAATCTTATGTACCCTCCACCATGGATCGCATTTGTCGAGTTCTTTTCCCGGTATCTCTTTTTAGGCAAACAAAGGATAAAAGAAAAGAATTGCAATGGTATTGGAGCTATATCAAGTAATGGTCCGATTCGATAGAAAATTGAATTGAATGTTGGAGACCATACTAGATGTCATTGTGTAAAATATCAGCAAATTCGAATAAGAATTACACCCTCAAGAAACAAAATAGGGAGATCGGTTTATATGGGAGCTGCATCATGCTATAGATCACTTCAAACCATATTTGGCACGTATATTGAAGATCAAGGGAGAAGCCGTTGTACAAAATTTCAGCCAAATCGGAGAATAACTACCCCATCTAGTGGTTCAAGAAGTCAAAATCCCAGATCGGTTGATATGGCAGCTATATCAGGTTATGGACCGATTTGAACTATATTTGTCACAGTTGTTGGAAGTCGTATCGAAACATGTCATGCTGAATTTCAGCCACACCGGAAAAGAATTGCGCCCTCTAGAGGGTCAAGAAGTCAAGACCCCAGATCGGTTTATATGACAGCTATATCAGGTTATGGACGGATTTCAACAATACTCAGCACAGTTTTCAAAAGTCATAATAAAACATGTCGTGCAAAATTTCCACCAAATGTTATAAGAATTGCGCCCTCTAGTGGCTCAAGATGTCTATATTCAATATCGGTTTATATGACAGCTACATCAGGTAATAGGCCGATTTCAACCATACTCAGCACAGTTGTTAAAAGTCATAACAAAATATGTTGTGAGAAATTTCAGCCTAATGGGATAAGAATTGCGCCCTCCATAGGGTCAAAAATTCAAGACCCCATATCAGTCTATGGACTGAGTTATGGACCGATTTCAAACATACTCAGCACAGTTGTGGGAAACCATAGCAAAGCACCTCGAAATTTCAGTCAAACCGGATGAGAAGTCAAGATCCCAGACCTGTTTATATGCCAGCTATATCAGGTTATGGACCGGAAATAAATTGCGCCCTCTAGAGGGTCAAAAATTCAAGACACCAGATCGGTTTATATGACAGCTATATCAGGTTATGGACATTTTTCAACCATACTCTGCACAGTTGTTGGAAATCATTGCAAAGCACTTCGTGCGAAATTTCAGTCAAACCGGATGAGAAATTAGCTCTCGAGTGGCTCAAGAAGTTAAGACC